>NC_091959.1:38491437-38521437 GCF_031021105.1 Erythrolamprus reginae | reverse complement strand
CGACCTGGGCATCTCCTGAGGAGCCCAGCCCAGCGGAGGACCGGAGGGGGCTGCTGGCGGCTACTTAAGATCCCCCAAGACGCCAGAAACGCTGAGGAACATCCGAGACACTCAGCGTGGGGGCGGGTGAGAGCCGCTGCAACCTGGGCGTCACCTGAGGAGCCCAGCCCAGCGGAGGACCGGAGGGGGCTGCTGGCGGCTACTTAAGATCCCCCAAGACACCAGAAACGCTGAGGAACATCCGAGACGCTCAGCGTGGGGGCGGGTGAGAGCCGCTGCGACCTGGGCGTCTCCTGAGGAGCCCAGCCCAGCGGAGGACCGGAGGGGGCTGCTGGCGGTTTTTCTTTTCCGGTTCCGGCGGAGCAGCGGGAAGGAAGGAGGGATGCCGCTGCTCCGCCAGACTACGGTGATAACAACAATAATATAGGTAATTTTGAATTAATTTGAACACCAGTGTGCATGTTTGGTGAGTTGAAAATTCCTAGTCTCAGTGTCCGGTTCCGGTGTGTGCGTCCTCTCCTTGGTCTTGCCGTGGGAGAGTTAAGAGCTGGGAGCCTCGATCAGCTGGGGCTCGGAAGATGGCGGCCGCTGTGGAGCGAGCGAACTTGACAGCCAGGCAGACCAAGACGCCGAGCAGCTGTGCGGTGGGTGCGCTCGGCGCTGGAGGAGACCTGGCGGACGGAGGACCGAACATTGCGATAGGAGAGAGGAGATTGAAAGGAGACCAAGGGAGGAGGACTGGTAGATCAAGGTCTGATGGTGGGAGAGTTTTTACAGACATGGATGCCCCCCTCCCTAGTCTGGGGGGGGAGGGAGAGAGATGCTGAATGATCCTTGACTTTTGAATAACCTCTGCCCCTGAGAACTTGGCACTTTGAGAAAATTGGCACTTTTGAGGAACTTGGCACTTTGAAAAACTTGGCACTTTGAAAAACTTGACACTTTGGGAAACTTGGCACTTTGAGAACTTAGCACTTTTATTAGTTGCCGCTGACCGTATTTCCTAATCGAATTGAATTATTCATTATTACCTATGTTTGTATTTTTATTGTTATTTTTAGTCAGTTTTAATAGTGTTTTAATATTAATATCGTTCTTAATTGCTATTTTTATACTGCTATCAATTTAATTGCTTTTTTAACATAATTGGGGACTGGGGTACATATACTTGTGGGTATGAATGGAATGATTGGTATGATTGGGGGGTGGGGGTGGGATATGGTATGGATGAGTTGATTGATAGTAGTGCGAATGACAGATTTGGCCCACCTGACGCCCGGGAGAGAGGGGAGGGAGGGACACCGATCTCTGGGGTGGCAGAGGGTCGGAATATTTCAGTGTTGCTGGGGAGAGGCAGATATGGCGGGGGCCACAGAGCTAGCCGTTCCAGGGGAACGAGGGACCGTTGCTTAATAACGGTCCCTTGTTCCGGCTCTGTGAGCCCAATCTTGGGTACTGGTGATGAGTGTAACTCTGGCCCTGGACTCAGGTTGCTGCTGCTTAATGCCAGGTCGGTGGTCAATAAAGCTCTCCTCATCCGGGATCTGATCCTGGATGAGGAGGCCGACCTGGCATGTATTACTGAAACCTGGCTGGGCCCAGAGGGAGGTGTTCCTCTCTCTGAAATTTGCCCAGCTGGGTTTCAGATATGGCACCAACCTCGACCCCAGGGAAGGGGGGGAGGAGTGGCTATTATAGCCAGGGAGAGCCTTTGCCTACGTGGACTCATTGCTCCGGAAATTGCGGGTTGCGAGTCACTCTTGATGAAGTTGGACTTAGGGGTTCAGGTGGGCTTATTTCTCACGTACCTGCCTCCCAGCTGCGTGTCAAAAGCCCTGCCTGTGCTACTCGAGGAGGTAGCCGGGTTGGCGGTGGAGTTCCCCAGACTTATTGTCTTGGGGGACTTCAACCTGCCGTCACTCGGCGAAACCTCTGGGTTGGCACAGGAGTTCATGGCCACCATGACAGCCATGGACCTGACTCAAGTAGTACGGGGTCCGACTCATGAGGGGGGGCACGCACCTGACATGGTATTCCTTTCCGAGCAATTGAGCAATGGTCTGAGACTAAGGGGCTTAGAAGCAGTGCCTTTGTCATGGTCAGACCATTTTCTACTACGGCTTGACTTCCTGGCTCCAATCCTTCCCCGCAGGGAGGCGGAACCAATGAAGATGTTCCGCCCCAGACGCCTGATGGACCCAGAGGGCTTTCAGACGGCGCTTGGGGTTATTCCAGAGGCACTCATCCACAGTTCGGCGGAGTCTCTTGCGGAGGCCTGGAATACGGCTGCTGCGGAGGCTCTCGACCGGATTGCGCCTTTGCGACCTCTCCGTGGCGCTAGACCCCGTAGAGCCCCATGGTTCAACGAGGAGCTCCGGGAGTTGAAATGCCAAAAGAGACGTCTAGAGAAGCGATGGAGGAAGAGCAGGTCTGAATCTGATCGAACACTTGTAAGAGCTCATATTAAGACTTACAAAGTGGCGCTCAAGGCGGCAAGATGCGCGTACCATGCCGCCTTGATTGCATCAGCGGAATCCCGCCCGGCCGCTCTGTTTAGGGTGACCCGCTCCCTTCTCAACCAGGGGGGAGTTGGGGAGCCCTTGCAGAGTAGTGCCGAGGAGTTTAACACGTTTTTCGCTGATAAAGTCGCTCAGATCCGGGCTGACCTCGACTCCAATTGTAAAACAGAGTCGACTGACAATGAGTCAGTCGAGGTGACTGGGGCACGTACTTGTCCACCTGTCTGGGGAGAGTTTGATCTGGTGACACCTGATGAAGTGGACAAGGCCATTGGAGCTGTGAGTTCCGCCACCTGTTTACTGGATCCGTGTCCCTCCTGGTTGGTCTCGGCCAGCAGGGAGGTGACACGGAGCTGGGCCCAGGAGATTACCAATGCTTCCTTGGGGAGGGGAGTTTTTCCATCACTCTATAAAGAAGCGCTTGTGCGCCCCCTCCTCAAGAAGCCTTCCCTGGACCCAGCCGTACTCAACAACTATCGTCCAGTCTCCAACCTTCCCTTCATGGGGAAGGTTGTCGAGAAAGTGGTGGCACTCCAGCTCCAGCGGTCCTTGGAAGAAGCCGATTATCTAGGTCCCCAGCAGTCGGGCTTCAGGCCCGGTTACAGCACGGAAACCGCTTTGGTCGCATTGATGGATGATCTCTGGCGGGCCCGGGACAGGGATTTATCCTCTGTCCTGGTGCTCCTCGATCTCTCAGCGGCTTTCGATACCATCGACCATGGTATCCTTCTGCACCGGTTGGAGGGGTTGGGGGTGGGAGGCACTGTGCTTCAGTGGTTCTCCTCCTACCTCTCTGGCCGGTTGCAGTCGGTGTTAGTGGGGGGTCAGAGGTCGACTCCGAGGTCTCTCCCTTGTGGAGTACCTCAGGGGTCGGTCCTCTCCCCCTTGCTATTTAACATCTACATGAAACCGCTGGGTGAGATCATCCAAGGACATGGGGTGAGGTATCATCAATATGCTGATGATACCCAGCTTTACATCTCCACCCCATGCCCAGTCAACGAAGCGGTGGAAGTGATGTGCCGGTGCCTGGAGGCTGTTGGGGCCTGGATGGGTGTCAACAGACTCAAGCTCAACCCGGATAAGACGGAGTGGCTGTGGGTTTTGCCTCCCAAGGACAATCCCATCTGTCCGTCCATTACCCTGGGGGGGGAATTACTGACCCCCTCAGAGAGGGTCCGCAACTTGGGCGTCCTCCTCGATCCACAGCTCACATTAGAGAACCATCTTTCAGCTGTGGCGAGGGGGGCGTTTGCCCAGGTCCGCCTGGTGCACCAGTTGCGGCCCTATCTGGACCGGGACTCATTGCTCACAGTCACTCATGCCCTCATCACCTCGAGGTTCGACTACTGTAATGCTCTCTACATGGGGCTACCTTTGAAAAGTGTTCGGAAACTTCAGATCGTGCAGAATGCAGCTGCGAGAGCAGTCATGGGCCTACCCAGGTATGCCCATGTTTCACCATCACTCCGCAGTCTGCATTGGCTGCCGATCAGTTTCCGGTCACAATTCAAAGTGTTGGTTATGACCTTTAAAGCCCTTCATGGCACTGGACCAGAATATCTCCGAGACCGCCTTCTGTCGCACGAATCCCAGCGACCGATTAGGTCCCACAGAGTGGGCCTCCTCCGGGTCCCATCAACTAAACAATGTCGGTTGGCGGGCCCCAGGGGGAGAGCCTTCTCTGTGGCGGCACCGACTCTCTGGAACCAACTCCCCCCGGAGATCAGAACTGCCCCTACTCTTCCTGCCTTCCGTAAACTCCTCAAAATCCACCTTTGCCGTCAGGCATGGGGAAACTAAACATCTTCCCCTGGGCACGTTGAATTTATATATGGTATGCTTGTGTGTGTGTGTGTATTTTAGTATAGGGGTTTTTCTTAAATTTATAATATTTTAATTAATTGGATTATGTATTGGATTGTCTTTTCACTTGTTGTGAGCCGCCCCGAGTTTTCGGAGAGGGGCGGCATACAAATCCAAATAATAAATAAATAAATAATAAACGTCAGAGAGTAATATCAAAATCATCTAGATGAGTCTTTTATTTATTTTATTTATTGTTAGAGTTGAAAGGGACCATGCAGGTCATCAAGTCCAACCCCCTGCCTGAGCAGGAATCCTAAAGCACCCCAGCCAAGTGGCAGTCCAATCTCCTCTTGAAAGTGCCCAGAGTTGTGGAGTTCACAACTTCCACAGGCAGGTTGTTCCAATGGTTGATTGCTCTGACCGTCAGGAAGTTCTTCCTTACTTCTAGGTTGAATCTCTTCTTGGTCAGCTTCCAGCCGTTGTTCCTTGTTCGGCCCCCTGGTGCTCTGGAGAATAGAGTGGCCCCCTCCTCTCTGTGGCAACCCATCATATATCTATATACAGTTATCATGTCCCCTCTGGCCCTCCTTTTCTCAAGGCTATCCATGCCCAGTTCCCGCAATCTCTCTTTGTAAGTCTTGGTTTCAAGTCCCCTAATCATTTTGGTTGCTCTTTTCTGCACCTTCTCCAGAGTTTCAATGTCTCTTTTGAAGTGTGGTGACCAGAACTGGATGCCGTACTCCAGATGTGGTCTGACCAGGGCGTAGTAGAGTGGTATTAATACTTCCCTGGTCTTGGAGTGTATCCCTCTGTTGATGCAGTTTGGACACTGGGACAATATCCTCCATTTCACTTGAGGCCAGTAGAGTAGCTTAGGGAGGGAGGACAGCTCACATGACGTCATCATTATACATCTATCTCCCAAAGTTTACTCTCCATTCCCTTAATATGGCCAACCCAGGTAATTGTCCCACCCTTAAAAAATCTTCATTTCTATGGGCCAACAATGATCGGTGGAGAATATTTAATCAAATCCATGGTTTGCCGGTGCTGCAAAAACTACCTCTAGCACCTTTTCCGTTGATCCATTGTTGACCTTGATGATCTCCTGTTATTTGTTTATCTTCTTTCAAATTATCTCTTGTAATTAGACTCCATCTTCTCCTCTCCAGGGGATGTAGACTTCAAATGAGGATTGCTTAAAAGCAATTACATTTTGATATTGGAGATCTGTACACATAAAATGTAGTATCACTTCCAATTAAAAAATAGTAATGAATTTTATGTCCTGGGAGACAGAAGAACTAAGCAATGCTATTGTGTCTACCAGCGCTCCTGGCATAGAAGAAGACTGCAGCACAAATCTATTGGCAAGCGTTTTGTTAATGTCTCCAGATTCTCTTGCGAGACCAGGTAAATCAGCAACCAGGGTTCAAAATCTGAAAGCCATTATGTGTTGTGATTCAGCCTGAGGCTGCTCGGGGACCAGCTGTGTCTCTGCTGGCTCCATGCCCGGAGGAGGATGACAGCGCAGAGGAGGGGGCTGAACAGTCAGACGGGGGAGAGGAGAGTCAGGAATGGGATGAAGGAGAACAACATGAGAGCCCCGGGGGGGGGGGGTGTCTCCCCAGCCAGTAGCTTGGAGTCATTAGTTGATGACGCACAAGCTGTCATTGACATGAGACAGAGACGTTCAGAGCAACGAAAGGAACAATTAAAGTGATATTATCACCATTGAATTAGAAGCAGCTGGGTTTGGGTGTGGTCCTCATCAGCAGGGTTTAAAAGGCAGGCAAGGCCTTGAAGCCATGTGGAGTGTTATCAATTGGAGTTGCGGTGACCTGTTTTGATTCTCAGCGTCTCTGATCTTGGCTTGTGGCCTCGCAGTCTGGAAGACTCGTGGGAGGCGTCTGTTTGCTATCTACAGCTTCGTCTTGGCAGCAAGAATCTGGTATTGCTTCATGGACTATTCCCTTCGTGTATATATTTGAAGTTCCAGCGTTTTTCCTGTTTGTAAGGACATTTTCTGTTCCCTGTGTTTTCCTTGAATTATATAAACTTGGCTTCTCTTTTTGGGTTGGTATTGGCTTCTGGAGTGAACCAGACAGAACATTATGAATTCCAGGATCTAGTTAACAGATTAACAGAGTAGGAAGGGACCTTGTAGGTCATCTATTCCAACCCCCAACCAAGCAAGAGACCCTACACCATTTGTGACAGATGGCAGTCCAATCTCTTCTTTAAAGCCTCCAGTGATGAAGCTCCCACAACCTCTGAAGGCAACTTCTGGTTGATTGCTCTCACTGTCAGAAAATGTCTCCTTATTTCTGTTCTTCCGGGCTCTCTGGTAGGAGTCTCCCGAAAATTCAAGGGTATAAATTGCAGACACACACAAACGTTTGAAAATTCAAAACAATGTTCTTTATCACAAAATTCAAAATAAACTAAGCACTCTTTTTGTATTGCAAAGAGCACTCATCCCAAAACAACCGGGTAGTCTGTACAATTTCCCTTAATCAGTCATTAAGTACTTAGCTAGCAGCTGTGAAGAAACGTCACAGCCCTTCTTCTTCCAAGGAAGTGAGACACACACACACACATTGCTCTGCTTTGGTTTCAAAGGCGTGAAAAAAATTCCAGAAACAAAGTCCAGAAAACAGCAACACACGATTCCTGAAGAACTGCAATCAGATACTCTTTCACAACGGCCAAATCCACACGCTGCTATTTATAGCAGCAGCCCTAATTACTGGAGCCCCACCCAACCACAGGTGGCCTCATTTTCTCTTGTAATAATCCTTTTGTTGTTGTCTCCTATGCATCACTCTACGCATGCGTGGATGTGTCATTAATTCTTGTTCAGAATCCAAAGATGATACAGATGATTGATTTCCTCCTGGGCTGTCTGCCAAACTCCCCTCTTCCCTGTCACTCATGCTGCCTTGGTCAGAGGAGGCTTCATCGGCAGATTCCATCGGGAGCAAAACAGGCCTGCGGCTAGAGCTAACCACAACAATTTCCAGATTGAATCTCTCCTTGATCAGTTTCCATCCGTTATTCCTTGTCTGGCCTTCAGGTGCCTTGGACAATAGCTTGACCCCAGTATTGGGTTCCTACCCAGTATGAACCACACTGCACACCGGTAGTAAAATGCATAGGAAGTAAAATATTAAGAAGGGACGGATGTGCAAGAGAGATTTTGGCAATTTTTTGCATTTGTACATAGAAACATAGAAGATTGACAGTAGAAAAAGACCTCCTGGTCCGTCTAGTCTGCCCTTATACTATTTCCTGTATTTTATCTTAGGATGGATATATGTTTAGCCCAGGCATGTTTTAATTCAGTTACTGTGGATTTACCGACCACGTCTGCTGGAGGTTTGTTCCAAGCATCTACTACTCTTTCAGTAAAATAATATTTTCTCACGTTACTTCTGATCTTTCCCCCAACTAACCTCAGATTGTGCCCCCTTGTTCTTGTGTTCATTTTCCTATTAAAAACACTTCTCTCCTGAACCTTATTTAACCCTTTAACATATTTAAATGCTTCGATCATGTCCCCCCTTTCCCTCCTGTCCTCCAGACTATACAGATTGAGTTCATTAAGTCTTTCCTGATAAGTTTTATGCTTTATGCATTTTTGTAGCCCGTCTTTGGACCCGTATTTTATCAATATCTTTTTTTCGGTGAGGTCTCCAGAACTGAGCACAGTATTCCAAATGGGGTCCCATCAGCGCTCTATATAGCAGGATCACAATCTCCCTCTTCCTGCTTGTTATACCTCTAGCTGTGCAGCCAAGCATTCGACTTGCTTTCCCTACCTCCTGACTACTGCCGACCTACTTACGATCTATATATCTACTATCTATCTATCATCTATCATTTATATCTATATCTCATTATATCTATCCCTCATTTATCATATTTATCTATATCTATTATCTACCATCCATCCATCCATCCATCCATCCATCCATCCATCTATCTATCTATCTATCTATCTATCTATCTCTTATCTATCTATCTATCTATCTATCTATCTATCTATCTTTCTATCTATCTATCTATCTATCTATCTATCTATCTATCTCTTATCTATGTATCATCCATCCATCATCTATCTATCTTCCATCCATCATCTATCTATCTATCTATCTATCTATCTATCTATCTATCTATCTGTCATCTATCTCGTCTGTCTGTCCATCTATCCATCCATCCATGTAGGAGATGACCAGGCTGAGCCAAAGGGAGGGGTAAAGCATACCATCAGTCTCAATTCCCTTTGCACCCACTAGAGTTCTAACTACAGCCCACCTTGAATTCTGGTGACTCTTCTCTACCACCAGTTTCCTTTGGCTGTTAGTAGTTCAGATTCTTGTACAGAGCTTAAGCTCCCAATAAACCTTTATGTTTATTTGAACTGCCTGGACTTACTGACTTATTCTGTGCTTAACACTACAACTCTGACCCACTCCCCTGATTTTCCAAACTAAGTGCACCTGTATTTCCTTTTTTTTTCCTTCCCAGGTCTAGCCAAGCCAATGGGATTAGTTGAAGGCCCAGGAGGTTTGGGCCAAGGAGGAATGGCTGCCACACTGAGAGACGACAGCCACGAATCTGAAACGAAATACGAAGAATATGGTTACAACGCACAATTGAGCGATCGCATTTCATTGGACAGATCTATTCCAGACTATAGACCCAAAAAGTAAGTGAGCTCTCTAATGTGACCAACCATTAGTAAAAATTACTCTGTCTCCTGTACTTGTTTTGCATAGATACTAAAAGTTGAATTAATTTCAGGCAAATAATTTTTCTATTTTTTTCTCTCCAATCACAATACAGTAAAAATTAAAACAACATCAAATTGTTTTCCAATAAATCAATTTCAGGAAGTTATAGAATACAATGCTACCACCTTCACTTTTGACATCTGAATAAAAATAGCTGCCCAATTTTTTAATGCTATAGAAATATAAGACCCCTTTTAAGCTGTTCCGAATTCTGGTATCTCAAATTGAATAGGCTGAAATGTTTCAAATCTCTCCTAATCGCTTCCATATCAATTTTCATATATAATCAATACCCTTTACAAATAGTTAACACCTATTAATAAAATACTCTTGAAAAACACCATCTTAAGTTTTTTTTTTAATTTCTTAATTTCTTTAGAGACTTAACTTAATTTTATTCTTTATAGATTTAATTTTATTTTCATTCTATCCTTTTCATTTTTAATTTTTTATATAAAGCAATTAGTAATTAGGTTGGTAATTGAATTAATTAGGCAATATTTGGTGATATTATTGGGTTTATTTTTCCCCTTTGACTAAAAGTTGAATTAATTGTAGGACATCATAATTTCTAGCATGCAAATACTGAAAAACTATCATCTGTATGGCATTGTTAAGATTTTTGGTTTTTTTTATTTATCAAGCATATTACAAATATGTCCAGCCAACGAAGCAGTGGAAGTGATGGGCCGGTGCCTGGAGGATGTTAGGGCCTGGACGAGTGTCAAAAAGCTCAAACTCAACCCAGACAAGATGGAGTGGCTGTGGATCTTACCTCCCAAGGCCAACTCCATCTGTCCGTCCATTACCCTGGGGGGAGAATCACTGGCCCCCTCAGAGAAGGTTCGCAACTTGGGCGTCCTCCTCGATCCACAGCTCACATTAGAGAAACATCTTTCAGCTGTGGCGAGGGGGACGTTTGCCCAGGTTCGCCTTGTGCACCAGTTGCGACCCTACTTGGACCGGGAGTCACTGCTCACGGTCACTCATGCCCTCATCACTTCGAGGCTTGACTACTGTAACGCTCTCTACATGGGGCTACCTTTGAAAAATGTTCGGAAACTTCAGATCGTGCAGAATGCAGCTGCGAGAGCAATCATGGGCTTTCCCAAATATGCCCATGTTACACCAACACTCCGCAGTCTGCATTGGTTGCCGATCAGTTTCGGGTCACAATTCAAAGTGTTGGTTATGACCTATAAAGCCCTTCATGGCACCGGACCAGATTATCTCAGGGACCACCTTCTGCTGCACGAATCCCAGTGACCAGTTAGGTTCCACAGAGTGGATCTTCTCCAGGTCCCGTCGACTAAGCAATGTCGCCTCGCGGGACCCAGGGGAAGAGCCTTCTCTGTGGCGGCCCCGGCCCTCTGGAACCAACTCCCCCCAGAGATTAGAACTGCCCCCATCCTCCTTGCCTTTTGTAAACAACTTAAACCCCACCTCTGCTGCCAGGCATGGGGGAATTGAGATCCTCTTCCCCCTAGGCCTTTACAATTCTATGCATGGTATGTATGTATGTATGTTTGGTTTTTATATTAATTGATTTTTAATCATCAATACCAAATTACTATTGTACACTGTTTTATTGTCGCTGTTAGCCGCCCCGAGTCTCTGGAGAGGGGCGGCATACAAATCCAATAAATAAATAAATAAATCTTGTCAAGGAAGACTACAAGTAAAATTATAAATGTGATTGGGAATATATGAGAATATATATATAAATAAAAGGAAATTGGTAGGCATGTTGGTGCTCTTATGCACACCTTTTACAGACCTGTTAGGAATGGGGTGCGGTCGACTGTACACAGTTTAAGGTTGAAGTTTTTAGACTTCCCAGCTGCCCTTCTACAGTAGATCAAGGGTGTATAAGTTTAATGTTGATATTGCAAGTTTCTCTGTGCAGCTCTTTGCTGCAACTCTACTCTTTTGCAAATTTCTTTCCCCGATACCTTCCTTTGTTTTACATTAATTTGTTTTGTGCTGGCTTTTGAAAACATAAACGTCATGAGTTAAGACCCCCCCTTTAGAACATAGCAATCTTTGTGTCCCCCAAAAATAAACACCTGTCATATATGGTTTGGTCTACCCACCTTTCCAGAATGACTAGGTCCTACTTTGGCAGCCATCACAAATGTTTATCCTCACTTGAAGCGAGGCGCAGAAAATATTATTACAAAGTGAGACATGAACGCCCAACAGGATGAGACACAGGAAATAAACCTACTCCTCTTGTTGTTATGCAGATAAAATTCCCCTCTGGAGAAACTGAAAGCTGAAATGTGTTATATTTGTACTGGTTTATTTAGAGGCTGTTGTTTGCAGGTTTGGGGGGATATTTTTAAGGGACACAGCAATATATATTATGGGAATCCTATTTATTTCTTTTTCTTTTTAAATTTTATTTATACATTTTTCTTTAAAATACATAAGGGCTTAGTGAACAGTGTACTGTCTGAGTCAATTTAGTTATACATAATAAGAGCAATAGTGCCTACCACTGCATATACCACTTCACAGTGCTTTACACCACTCTCTAAGCAGTTTACAGAGTCAGCATATTGCCCCCAACAATCTGGGTCCTCATTTTATCAAACTCGGAAGAATGGAAGTTTGATTCAACCAGAAGGAAGGAGGGATGGTTGAGTCAACCAGAAGGAAGGAGGGACGGTTGAGTCAACCAGAAGGAAGGAGGGATGGTTGAGTCAACCAGAAGGAAGGAGGGAAGGTTGAGTCAACCAGAAGGAAGGAGGGAAGGTTGAGTCAACCAGAACGAAGGAGGGAAGGTTGAGTCAACCAGAAGGAAGGAGGGAAGGTTGAATCAACCAGAAGGAAGGAGGGAAGGTTGAGTCAACCAGAAGGAAGGAGGGAAGGTTGAGTCAACCAGAAGGCAGGAGGGAAGTTTGATTCAACCAGAAGGAAGGAGGGAAGGTTGAGTCAACCAGAAGGCAGGCGGGAAGGTCGAGTCAACCAGAAGGAAGGAGGGAAGGTTGAGTCAACCAGAAGGAAGGAGGAAAGGTTGAGTCAACCAGAAGGAAGGAGGGAAGGTTGAGTCAACCAGAAGGAAGGAGGGAAGGTTGAGTCAACCAGAAGGCAGGAGGGAAGTTTGATTCAACCAGAAGGAAGGAGGGAAGGTTGAGTCAACCAGAAGGCAGGCGGGAAGGTTGAGTCAACCAGAAGGAAGGAGGGAAGGTTGAGTCAACCAGAAGGAAGGAGGGAAGGTTGAGTCAACCAGAAGGCAGGAGGGAAGTTTGATTCAACCAGAAGGAAGGAGGGAAGGTTGAGTCAACCAGAAGAAAGGAGGGAAGGTTGAGTCAACCAGAAGGAAGGAGGGAAGGTTGAGTCAACCAGAAGGAAGGAGGGAAGGTTGAGTCAACCAGAAGGAAGGAGGAAAGGTTGAGTCAACCAGAAGGAAGGAGGGAAGGTTGAGTCAACCAGAAGGAAGGAGGGAAGGTTGAGTCAACCAGAAGGAAGGAGGGAAGGTTGAGTCAACCAGAAGGAAGGAGGGAAGGTTGAGTCAACCAGAAGGAAGGAGGGAAGGTTGAGTCAACCAGAAGGAAGGAGGGAAGGTTGAGTCAACCAGAAGGAAGGAGGGAAGGTTGAGTCAACCAGAAGGAAGGAGGGAAGGTTGAGTCAACCAGAAGGAAGGAGGGAAGGTTGTGTCAACCAGAAGGAAGGAGGGAAGGTTGAGTCAACCAGAAGGAAGGAGGGAAGGTTGAGTCAACCAGAAGGAAGGAGGGAAGGTTGAGTCAACCAGAAGGAAGGAGGGAAGGTTGAGTCAACCAGAAGGAAGGAGGGAAGGTTGAGTCAACCAGAAGGAAGGAGGGAAGGTTGAGTCAACCAGAAGGAAGGAGGGAAGGTCGAGTCAACCAGAAGGAAGGAGGGAAGGTCGAGTCAACCAGAAGGAATGAGGGAAGTTCAAGTTAACCAGAAGGAAGGAGGGAAGGTTGATTCAACCAGAAGGAAGGACGGAAGGTTGAGTCAACCAGAAGGAAGGAGGGAAGGTTGAGTCAACCAGAAGGAAGGAGGAAAGGATTGAATGGCTGAGTTTGCCTGTAATGTTGCATTCTAACCACTGTGCACCATGGATGGATGGATGGATGGATGGATGGATGGATGGATAGATGGAGGGAGGGAAGGAAGGAAGGAAGGAGGGAAGGAAGGAAGGAAGGAAGGAGGGAAAGAAGCAGTAGCAGTAGCACTTAGACTTATACAGTACACCACTTCACAATGCTTCACAGCCCTCTCTCTAAGTAGTTTACAATATGGGTCCTCATTTTACCAACCTCGGAAGGATGGAAGGCTGAGTCATCCTTGAGCCTGGAGAGTTCTGAACTGACCAATTACAGTCAGCCGGCAGTCAGAAGAAGTAGCCTGCAGTACTGCATTCAAACCACCGTTCCTTATTACTATTGTAACTGACTTATTCTGAATTGCCGGACAACCTGGGAAGTTTGCTAAATTGTCTTGATTTATTTTTTTTTTAAAAACCCGCCTTGTAACCTGATAATTAACTCCCAAAATATAAAAGAAGATGCAAAGCCTTTGTAAGCAGAATTTCATAGTGAGGTTTGATTCGTGTAAGCATCGGGGGTTAGCTTTCAGCTAATTTTTTGGTGCCGTTTCAAGATTCCCTAGTACATTTCCCTTACCCTTGCTTGGCCCATTAGATACAAAATTGATTTCTTGTCGTTTGGCCCTGGATAGGCTTTCTAATTAAACACCGAGTTTAATTATATCACAAAAGGGTGCAATGTAGATCTTAATTACTACCAGCAGCCCTTGGGGGAATAACAGGGAGATAATGGGCAAATGAAAATTCGATAGAATGCTAAAAAAAAGAGGAACGATAGCCTTTTGTTCAAAATCCAAACGTGAGATTCAAAATGTGCTCGATCCCTCATTAACGTTGTAATCCAGTAGATCTTTTGAGTGGAGGTTTAATTTTCATCCAAGCTGGGGATACTCAAGGAGAACTCAGTTCCTTTAAAACATTTCCCCCCTGCCTTCTCAAGAGTATTAGGACTCAAAATGAAGGTTTAACTGACTTCATAGATTTTGTATTGATCTGGGGTCTAGCAGGAGTGGGAGGAGCCACAGTGGCGCAGTGGTTAGAGTGTAGTATGGCAAGCTACTTCTATTGATCATTGGCTGCCAGCAGTTTGGCAGATCAAATCTCGGTAGACTCAAAGTTGACTCAGCCTTCCATCCCTCCAAGGTTGTTGGGGGCAATATGCTGACTCTCTGTTGTTGTGGTTAGCTCTGGCCCAGCTCCTGCCCCAAGGACTGTGGATGTGGGGGAGACATCCACGTGCTGCAGGCCTGTTTTGCCCCGGTGGAATCTGATGATGAAGGCTCCTCTGACCAAGAAGACATGAGTGACAGGGAGGAGGAGAGTGGGGCAGACAGCTCAGAAGGAGATCAATTATCTAGCTCCTCCTTGGATTCAGAACAAGAGTTAATGATACAGCCACGCATGCGGAGAGCAATGCATAGGCAACAACAACTGAGAGATTATTATCAAAGAAAATGAGGCCACCTGTGGTTGGGTGGGGCTGTGGTGATTGGTGAGGCTGCTATAAATAACAGCCTGTGGGTTTGGCCATTGTGGAGGATTATCTGATCGTTGTGTTTCGTGACTGCTTTACTGACTTTGACCTTTTGTGTGCTGATTTTCCCCCGCTTTGAAACTAAACCAGAGCAAAGTGTGTTTCACTTTGTGAAAGAAGAAGGACTGTGAATTGTCTCACAATAGCAAGCTAAGTATCACAGAACTGATAAGGGACTTGTACAAATTACCAGTTTGGTTGCAGACGAGTGCTCTTTGCTATACAAAAAGAAGGCTTGGTTTAAGTGAAGTTTCATTATAAAGAACATTGTTTTGAATTTTCAAACGTGTGTGTGTCTGAAATTTGTACCTGTGAATTTTTGGGAGGATTCTACCAGAGAGCCCGACAGAACATCTGTAAACCGCTTAGAGGGGGCTATAAAGCAGGTTGGGTAGTTTTCTGGCAGACCTTTTATGACCCAATTAGGTAGCATCGTCAGTGCTAAAGGGAGTTAGGTGTTCAGCAAAGAGGGGAAGGGGAGGGAAGGAGAGGAAGAGGACTTTGTGATCCTTGATGCTCACTGAGCTTGCTGGTTTTCTTGCAGAAGTTTCATGACTCAACTAGGTAGCATCATTATCAGCCATGGTGGCGCAGTGAGTGCAATACTGCAGGCTACATCTGCTGACTGCCAGGTGCCAGCAGTTTGGCAAGTTCAATTCTCACCAAGTTTGAGTCAGCCTTTTGAAGTGGGTAAAACCAAGACCCAGATTATTATTGGGGGCAAGATGCTGATTCTGTAAATCGCTTAGAGAGGGCTGTAAAGCCCTGTGAATATATGTCTAAGTGCTATTGATATCGTTCAGTGCTCGAGAAGAGACGGCGGGGAGGAGAAGGAGAAGGAGAAGGAAAAGGAAAAGAAGAGGAGGAGGAGGAGGAGGAGGAAGAAGAAAAAGAAGAAGAAGAAGAAGAAGAAGAAGAAGAAGAAGAAGAAGAAGAAGAAGAAGAAGCAGCAGCAGCAATGGGTGGAAACTAAACAAGGAGAGAAGTAACTTAGAACTAAGGAGAAATTTCCAGACAGTTAGAACAATTAATCAGTGCAACAGCTTCCCCTACCAGAAGTTGTGGATGCTCCAACACTGGAAGTTTTTAAGAAGATGTTGGATAACCATCTGTCTGAAGTAGTATAGGGATTATTATTATTATTATTATTATTATTATTATTATTATTATTATTATTACTTCTACTATTACTATTATTATTATTATTATTACTTCTACTATTACTATTATTATTATTATTACTATTATTATTACTATTATTATTATAAAGGGTTGTTGTGCTGTCCCCAGAGACAGAGATAGTTGGACTGTATTTAAGTATGTCTCTTTAAGATATTGCATTAGGGGAAATGTAGTGAAATTGCACTCTGGGTAATGTAGTTCTACATGTGACCACATTTGTGTATTCCTATTGGCTCTGACTCGGGATGAGGGGTAATTGGAGAGAACATTCCAGAGGGTCTTTGTCTTCACTCTTTCAATAAGCCAGTCAGCATGTAGATGCTCCACCTAGAGCCTGGGTCAATTCAACCTCTTTTTACCTTCACAATGGGAAAGATTATACTGCAGAAGAATCGCATCATAATTGTGAGTTATTGTGAGAATTCCTGTAATAAAATGATCTGGGATATCTCGTTGTGCTGAGTTATCTGACTGGGAAAAGTTGAGCTTATACCAGAACAGTTGTAGTAGTAATCGTGATATCTTGGAACACCATAAAACATCAACATCTGCCGAGAATGTTGGAAAGGACTCAATAGGTGGACAAAAATGTCAAATCCAGTCTCAACATCTGGCTAATTGCACAACAAAACCAATAAGAATAATCTTCCATTTTTCTTTAGCATTTGAGAAATTTGGAAGAGGGAGCAAGAACACAGCCAAATTGCAAAGCTGCTGGTTTGTCATTTAAGGGGTTCATAGTTTAGTGACACAAAACTGATTATCCCACTTCCTTGATGAGGACCAGGAGTCTCAAATCCAGCTAGGAAAATTGGAAAATAATAATGAGGAGGACTGGGAAAGGAATCACCATCGTGCTCTTCAAACCAACAAAGGGTTAAATACCCCGAGCTATCTTGAGTTTTAATTATAAATAGGGACAGTTGATATGAGAGTCTTGTGGGATTTTCTCAAGAACATCTGAAAATCATCAGACACAAATCCTAAGAGGTGCATAGGATTGCGCTGTGAGTTATTTTAAGCTCTATCTGTCTCTTAATGGAACAGAATCGCAAAAAGCAAAGAAACGATTTTTAAAGAGAATGCATGTTTGTTTTGATGTTAACGGTTGACCTGGGAATTTCACACTATTTCAAAGCTTTTTTTTCTTTCTTTGAACGTTCTAAGTAATCTGCATATTTTTAAGCAGCTACAGTTCCATCGGCATTGAGTTTGTTATTTTAATTGGGCCTGAAAGTATCATTATAACAGCGCCCACATGCACACATGCACACACACACACAAAATCTGAAAATAAACAATCAAAAAGGGAGAAATCTACCACACATAAAATGTTTTCAAGGCAAGGCGGTGAACACTTGATAAGTAGGACTGGATTTCTTCTGGAATGGACTTGTGGCCAAAAATAGTTTTGTTTTTCGTGTTGTGCCAAAGGTGGAGGCACAATTTTTGCAAGTAGAATCTGTCGGTTGAATTGGAGAATAGGAAGAGGCTAGAAAGAACATTGAGACAAGTTAGATACGGTTAGTCTTCGACTTATGACCACAGCTGAGTCCCAAAATTTATGTTGCCAAGGGAGACATTGGTTAATAGAATAGAATAGAATTCTTTATTGGCCAAGTGTGATTGGATACACAAGGAATTTGTCTTGGGTGCATGTTCTGTCGGGCTCTCTGGTAGACTCCTCCCAAAAATTCACAGGTACAAATTTCAGACACACATACGTTTGAAAATTCAAAACAATGTTCTTTATAATGAAAATTCACTTAAACTAAGCCCTCTTTTGGTATAGCAAAGAGCACTCGTCTCCAAACAAACTGGTAATTGGTACAAGTCCCTTATCAGTTCTGTGATACTTAACTTGCAGCTTTGAGGCAATTCACAGTCCTTCTTCTTTCACAAAGTGAAACACACTTTGCTCTGGTTTAGTTTCAAAGCAGGGAAAAATCAGCACACAAAAGGTCAAACGCAGCAAAGCAGGCACAAAACACAACGATCAGATAATCCTCCTCAATGGCCAAACCCACAGGCTGCTATTTATAGCAGCCTCACTAATTACCACAGCCCCACCCAACCACAGGTGGCCTCATTTTCTTTTATAATAATCTCTCAGTTGTTGTTGCTTATGCATCGCTCTCCGCATGCGTGGCTGTATCATTAACTCTTGTTCTGAATCCAAGGAGGAGCTAGATAATTGATCTCCTTCTGAGCTGTCTGCCACACTCTCCTCCTCCCTGTCACTCAAGTCTTCTTGGTCAGAGGAGCCTTCATCATCAGATTCCACCAGGGGCAAAACAGGCCTGCAGCATGTGGATGTCTCCCCCACATCCACAGTCCTTGGGGTAGGAGCTGGGACAGAGCTAACCACAACAGGTGCATATGCTTTTAGTGTACATAAAAAAAAGATAGATTTGTCAAGAATCATATGGTACAACACTTAATGATTGTTATAGGGGTCAACTAAGCAATGAAGAAACAATCAATATTAATAAAAATCTTAGGAAGGGAGGAAAAGGATGATAGGAATAATGAAAAAAACTAGTAGAAATAGAAGTGCAGATTTAGTAAAAAGTTTGACAGTGTTGAGGGAATTATTTGTTTAGCAGAGTGATGGCGTTCGGGAAAAAACTGTTCTTTTGTCTAGTTGTCTTGGTGTGCAGTGCTCTGTAGTGACGTTTTGAGGGTAGGAGTTGAAACAGTTTGTGTCCAGGATACGAGGGGTCAGTAAATATTTTCCCCACCCTCTTTTTGACTTGTGCAGTCTACAGGTCCTCAATGGAAGGCAGGTTGGCAGCAATTGTTTTTTTCTGCAGTTAAGTGAGTGTTGCCGTATTTTACAACCTTTCTAGCCACAGCTGTGAAGTGAATCACTACAATTGTCAAGTAAGTGAACCAGACCTCCCCATTGATGTTGCTTCTCAGCAAAAAAAAAGGGGGGGGGTCAATCACATGACCCCAGGAAACTGCAGCTGTCATAAGTATCAATCAGTCACCAAGCATCTGTATTTTTTTTATTATGTAACCATGGGGAGGCTACAATGGGGAGTGTGAAAAATACCAATAGCAATAGCACTTAGATTTTTATACTGCTTCACAGTGCTTTTACAACCCTCTCTAAGTGGCTTACAGATTCAGCCTCTTGCCCCCCAGTAATCTGGGTCCTCATTTTACTGACCTTGGAAGGATGAGTCAACCTTGAGTCAGTTAGGATTGAACTCCTGGCAGTTGGCAGAGGGAGGGAGGGAGGGAGGGAGGGAGGGAAGGAAGGAAGGAAGGAAGGAAGGAAGGAAGGAAGGAAGGAAGGAAGGAAGGACAATAGCAATATCACTTAGACTTATATACCACAGTGCTTTCCAGCCCTCTTTAAGCGGTTTACAGAGTCAGCCTATTGCCCCCAACAATTGGGTCCTCGTTTTACCAAAACCAGAAGGATGGAAGATTGAGTCAACCTTGAGCTACTATGCATCGAATGGCTGGCAGTGGAGAGGGTTTTCCTGTAATGGTACATTCTAACCACTGTGCACCATGGAAGGAAAGAAGGAAGGAAGGAAGGAAAGAGGGAGGGAGGGAAGGAAGGAAAGAGGGAGAGAGGGAGGGAGGGAAGGAAGGAAGGAAAGAGTGAGAGAGGGAGGAAAGGGAGGGAGGAAGGAAGGAAAGAAGGAAGGAAGGAAAGAGTGAGAGAGGGAGGGAGGGAAGGAAGGAGAGTGAGAGAGGGAGGGAGGGAAGGAAGGAAGGAAGGAAAGAGGGAGAGAGGGAGGGAGGAAGGAAAGAGGGAGAGAGGGAGGGAGGGAAGGAAGGAAGGAAAGAGGGAGAGAGGGAGGGAGGGAAGGAAGGAAAGAGGGAGAGAGGGAGGGAAGGGAGGGAGGGAGGAAGGAAGGGAGGAAAATAGCAGTAGCAATAGCAATAGGACTTATACACCACTTCACAGCAGAGGTGAAATGCTCAGGGTTCACTCATGCCTGTCGGTCATCGGAGAGCCAGTTGCGAAGGCAGTCTCAAATATATACAGCTAGTCCTTGACTCACGTCCACAGCCAAGATCTATTAGATCTATAGATCATATCAACAGGTTGAAAAGTAATATTATTTGCAGGAAAACAAAGATGAATTTAGCAAGGGTTGCTTCTCAGCAAAGAGCATCTCAGCCCTGCGGAAAGAGCAAAACATAAGAAAGACACCTTAAATAACCTCTCCTTTAGTTCTGTTTGATGTAACAGGGGTTGGAAGGCAAATCTGGTAGGCTGTCAAAATTCTGTTATTATACCTCACAACATATCCCTTGTAATATCTGTTTCCTAACCTGGCCTACTTAAAAAAAAACCTGACATATGCATTCTTGCAACCAGAACATGGAATAACAGAGGTTTTTTTATTTATTTGGTTGTTTTATTTATTTTGTCAAGCATATCTAAAATACAGAAAAAGTATAACCATGATTGTGAATACGTAAATCGTATATACATGGTTATGTATATATGAGATGGTTACGAATACATGGCGACAGTAGGACAGGGATGGTAGATACTCTGGTGAGTTTATGCACACTTCTTACAGACCTCTTAGGAGTGGGGTGAGGTCAATGGTAGACAGTCTAAGGTTAAAATTTTGGGGGTTTGGGGAAGAAACCACAGAGTCATGTAGAGCATTCCAGGCATTGACGGGACCTAGGGGAAGAGCCTTCTCTGTGTGGGCCCCGGGACTCTGGAATCAGCTCCCATTGGAGATTCGCACTGTCCCCACCCTCCTCACCTTCCAAGAGAGTTTAAAAACTCATCTTTGCCGCCAGGGGTTTTTAGATCTTCCTCCCTGAGCAATAAATGTTTTTAGTATGATTTTCGAAGGAATTGTAATGATAGCTTTTTAAATTAGAATTTTAAGGATTGTTTTAATGTATTATTAATTGGATTGTTTATTACTGTTCTCTATTTTTTTTTTGTATATGCTGTGAGCCGCCCCGAGTCCTCGGAGAGGGGCGGCATACAAATCCAATTAAATCTAAATCTAAAATCTTCTGAACCTGGAAAAACTATACTACAGGTTGCTTCCTCCAAAGACTTAGGGACTCTTACTTAGAAACCTGTTGTGGTTAGCTCTGGCCCAGCTCCTGCCCCAAGGAATGTGCAGGTGGATGTGGGGGAGACATCCACATGCTGCAGGCCTGTTTTGCTCCCAGTGGAATCTGCCGAAGAAGTCTCCTCTGACCAAGGAGGCCTGAGTGACAGGGAGGAGGAGAGTTTGGCAGACAGCCCAGAAGGAGATCAATCATCTGTGTCATCTCTGGATTCTGAACAAGAATTAATGACACATCCACGCATGCGTAGAGTGATGCATAGGAGACAACAACTGAAGGATTATTACAAGAGAAAAGGAGGCCACCTGTGGTTGGGTGGGGCTGCTGTAATTAGTGCTGCTGCAATAAATAGCAGCGTGTGGGTTTGGCCGTTGTGGAAAATTATCTGATCGTTGTGTTTCATGAATGTCTTGCTGACTCCGGCCTTTGTTTGTTGACTTTTCACCACTTTGAAACCAAAGCAGAGCAAAGTGTGTTTCACTTCGTGGAAGAAGAAGGGCTGTGACTTCCTTCACAGCTGCAAGCTAAGTACTTACGAATTGATAAGGGACTTGTACAAACTACCTGGTTGTTTTGGGACGAGTGCTCTTTGCAATACAAAAAGAGTGCTTAGTTTGTTTTGAATTTTGTGATAAAGAACATTGTTTTGAATTTTCAAACATGTGTGTGTCTGAAATTTGTACCTTTGAATTTTTGGGAGGCTCCCACCAGAGAGTCCTGGAGAACAGAAACCATTATATTGAATTCAATAGGCCTTTTCCGCTGAAAGCATGCGTGGTTTTATAGAGCTTTTCTGGTCATCATCATTTTGGAAAGAAGATGAAACACTGATGTAGAGAAATTGTGCCGTTTATTGTTTCAGATATAATTGGTTGTATTTCCCAGTGCCTGAAGTGTTTGGCTTTTGTGTGTGTGTGTGAAAAAATATTTGTTTGACGGAATAATAAGTTTTATATTTCTGTGTTTCTTATTATGCTCTGACCTACGGCGGAGACAGTAAACAGATGCAAATTTGTGCCAGCGAAGGCTAAAATCGGTTTCAGCTATAATTCCCTTTTTTTCCCCCTCACAAGAAGCCCGGAGAAATGTAGTTCACTCAGGAGCGGGGGGGGGGGGGGAGGATGTTCAATAACCTCATTATGTGGTCACTCCTGAGATTACAGGAAAGGGATTGGGAGGCTTTGGAGGGTGAATTGGCACATCTGGAATTGGAAAAGAAAGAATGGGATGGAGGTATAACAAACAGGAAGATATAACAAGTGTTCTGTCGAGCTCTCTGGTAGAATCCTCCCGAAAATACACAGATACAATTTCAGACACACACACGTTTGAAAATTCAAAACAATGTACTTTATACTGAAAATTCCCTTAAACTAAGCCCTCTTTTTGTATAGCAAAGAGCACTCGTCTCCAAACAAACTGGTAATTTGTACAAGTCCCTTATCAGTTCTGAGATACTTAGCTTGCAGCTGTGAGGCAATTCACAGTCCTTCTTCTTTCACAAAGTGAAACACACTTTGCTCTGCTTTAGTTTCAAAGCAGGGGAAAATCAGCACACAAAGGTTAAAGTCAGCAAAGCAGTCACGAAACACAACTATCAGATAATCCTCCACAATGGCCAAACCCACAGGCTGCTATTTATAGCAGCCTCACGCATCACCACAGCCCCACCCAACCACAGGTGGCCTCATTTTCTTTGATAATAATCTCTCAGTTGTTGCTGCCTATGCATCGCTCTCCGCATGCGTGGCTGTATCATTAACTCTTGTTCTGAATCCAAGGAGGAGCTAGATAATTGATCTCCTTCTGAGCTGTCTGCCCACTCTCCTCCTCCTTGTCACTCATGTCTTCTTGGTCAGAGGAGCCTTCATCAGCAGATTCCACCGGGGGCAAAACAAGCCTGCAGCATGTGGATGTCTCCCCCACATCCACAGTTCTTGGGGCAGGAGCTGGGCCAGAGCTAACCACCACAACAAGAAGCTAACAAGGAGGAAGAGGGAAATTGTGATCCCGCTGTATAGAGCGCTGGTGAGACCACATTTGGAATACTGTGTTCAGTTCTGGAGACATCACCTACAAAAAGATATTGACAAAATTGAACGGGTCCAAATCGGCCTACAAAAAATGGTGGAAGGTCTTAAGCATAAAACATATCAGAAAAGACTTCATGAACTCAATCTGTATAGTCTGGAGGACAGAAGGATAAGGGGGGACATGATAGAAACATTTAAATATGTTAAAGGGTTAAATAAGTTTCAGGAGGGAAGTGTTTTTAATAGGAAAGTGAACCCAAGAACAAGGGGGCACAGTCTGAGGTTAGTGGGGGAAAGATCAGAAGCAACATGAGAAATTAATATTTTACTGAAAGAGTAGTAGATGCTTGGAACAAACTTCCAGCAGACGTGGTTGGTAAATCCACAGTAACTGAATTTAAACATGCCTGGGATAGACATAGATCCATCCTAAGATAAAATACAGGAAATAGTATAAGGGCAGACTAGACGGACCATGAGGTCTTTTTCTGCCGTCAGTCTTCTATGTTTCTATGTTTCTATGACCTCTGCACAAAATGGCCACTGTTTGTCAGAAGGAAGATGTCCATCAACTTCTGTGGACTTCAGATATGTGCTTGATCAATACAGCTGGACCGTCTTTCCTCTTTCTGTGGGCAAGTCCTGTTTTCAAGAAAGCACAGGAGAAGAACTCCTGCCATTTTGTTTTCTGAGATATTGGCATTGAAGCTCTATCTTGTCTTACGTAGAAACATAGAAGATTGACGGTAGAAAAAGACCTCATGATCCATCTAATCTGCCCTTATACTATTTTGTGCATTTGTTTTTTTTATATATATATAAAGTTTTTATTTACAAGGATAAATACAATAAATACATTTAAGTACAAATAACAGTGTAAACATGTCGAGATACAGAAGGGAAAAAAAGGAGTGAGTACTTAAGAAACAAAGATTGTGTGTCAAATTATAGCCTAGACAATATGTATTTAACAGTAAATAAAACAAAAAAGAAAAAAGAAAAGAAAGAAAAAAGAAAAGAGAAAAAGAAAGGAAGTATTTGTGTATCTTGGGATGGATATGTGTTTATCCCAGGCATGTTTCAATTCAGTTACTGTGGATTTACCAACCACGTCTGCTGGAAGTTTGTTCCAAGGATCTACTACTCCTTCAGTAAAATAATATTTTCTCATCATCTGTATATCATCTGTATGGCAAAGCCTCATGTGTCATAAGATATGGCTCTGCGTGCTACTTGTGTCTTGCATGCCATAGGTTCACCATCATTGCCATAGGCTAAGGATGGAATCAAACTTTTAATGCAAATCAAAAAATCAAACAACCCCTCTAACTATAACTCCCGTTTGATGACTCTGCAATCTCTTAATCTGGGGTAGAGTTTGGACACCTGGATGGAACAGAGTATTTGACAGCTGGACGCCCTTCCTGATGCCTATGTGGAGTTCACAGCAGAAACATCTGTCACTGCCTAGAATTGAACTCAGAACCTTCAAGTGGGAGTGAATGTCTTCACCATTATGCTACCAGGCCACTACAACTAACTAGGGTCGATAAGACTTTTGCCATTCACACACACTGATCTTCATTTGTGTGAAAATTAATTAGAATGGTGGGGTTGTGTTTGTTCCTTACCCTTGTTTGCATGATTTTTGTGTTGAGGATATTGAGTGAACTCTGTCTGTTTGCTCATGGCTCAAGATATTGTATGAAGAGATAAAACAGGTTAATTCAGTTTAAGTTGGAGAGAACCTGTTCTGCCGGGCTCTCTGCTAGGAGCCTCCCGAAAATTCAAGGGTACAAATTTCAGACACACACACGTTTGAAAATTCAAAACAATGTTCTTTATCCCAAAAGTCAAAATAAACTACCGGTAAGCACTCTTTTTGTATTGCAAAGAGCACTCATCCCAAAACAACCGGGTAGTCTGTACAATTAACCTTAAGCAGTCATTAAGTACTTAACTAGCAGCTGTGAAGAAACTTCACACGCCTTCTTCTTCCAACGAAGTGAGACACACACACACACACAGGTTGCTCTGCTTTGGTTTCAAAGGTGTGAAAAAGCAACAAAGTCCAGCAACACAAGATTCCTGACGAACTCCGATCAGATATTCTTCCACAACGGCCAAACCCACATGCAGCCCTAATTACTGGAGCCCCACCCAAACAAAGGTGGCCTCCCTTATTTCCTGTAATATGTTCTTACTTGGTCTCTTCTACGCATAATTCTGCGCTTGCGTGGGTCCAAAATGTCATCATCTGAATCAAGGGAAGATAAGGGAGAATGACTGCGTGCCAAGCCCTCCTCTGCTGAGTCACTCCCACCTTCTTCTTCCTCCGAGGAAACTAAACTCTGAACTGATTCTGTCAGCAATAACACAGGCCGGTGACATGTTGAAGTTTCCCCCTGCATCCACCTCCCCATTCCCTGGGGCAGGAGCTGGGCCAGAGCCAACCACAACAGAACCCAATGCTACTCTTATGGTCAAGTCTAGTTTTCATAGTATATAAATCCAAATCAATGAGAAACACCCCCCCCCCCAGTTTATTTAGTAGTAACACACCTTTATTTGAAACTATGGTTTGTTGTTTGTTTAAACAAAATACTGGCTTACTTTAAATATGATTGGTTGTCATAACTGAATCCAGAGCCTGGCCTTGGTGTTTCTTTGATATGTATGTATGTGATTTTTAAAAATCTTTTATGACATTTTTAAATTTATTTTCTATATCAGATTGTAAACCACCCAGAGTCCTTCAGAATTTGGGCGGCATAGAAATAAAATAAATTATATTACATTAATCCTTTTCCATTTGTATCTGCTGCACAAAAGAAATGGAGAACCAAGCTGAAAATATTTTGAGCAAGCTGCCATTGATTGAGTGAAGTCTGAGTTTAATTGATTTAGTGAAGTCTGAGTGAAATCTGAGTACAGTATTGCATTGGCAGTTCTGTGTTAGCAAAAACTTCAGAAGAGAAGGATTTGGGGATAGTGATTTCAAAATGGATGAGCAGTGTGGTCGGGCGGTAGGAAAAGCAAGTAGGATGCTTGGCTGCATAGCTAGAGGTATAACAAGCAGGAAGAGGGAGATTGTGATCCCGCTGTATAGAGCGCTGGTGAGACCACATGTGGAATAATACTGTGTTCAGATCTGGAGACCCTCACCTACAAAAAGATATTGATAAAATGTGAACTGGTCCAAAGACGGGCTACAAGAATGGTGGAAGGTCTTAAGCATAAAACCGATCAGAAAAGACTTCATGAACTCAATCTGGAGGACAGAAGGAAAAGGGGGGACATGATCGAAACATTTAAATATGTGAAAGGGTTAAATAAGGTTCAGGAGGGAAGTGTTTTTAATAGGAAAGTGAACACAAGAACAAGGGGACACAATCTGAAGTTAGTTGGGGAAAAGATCAAAAGCAACATGAGAAAATATTATTTTACTGAAAGAGTAGTAGATGCTTGGAACAAACTTCCAGCAGACGTGCTTGGTAAATCCACAGTAACTGAATTGAAACATGCCTGGGATAAACATATATGTATTTATTTATTTTATTTATTATTTAGATTTGTATGCCGCCCCTCTCCGCAGACTCGGGGCGGCTCACAGCAAGATACAGCAATCATGACAAATCCAAATAAATTTAAAATATTTAAAAAGATTTTAAAAGAACCCCATTTATTAACAAACACACACACAAACATACCATGCATAAATTGTACATGCCCGGGGGAGGTGTTTCAGTTCCCCCATGCCTGACGGCAAAGGTGGGTTTTAAGGAGTTTACGGAAGGCAGGGAGAGTAGGGGCAGTTCTAATCTCTGGGGGGAGTTGGTTCCAGAGAGTCGGGGCCGCCACAGAGAAGGCTCGTCCCCTGGGGCCCGCCAACCGACATTGTTTAGTTGACGGGACCCGGAGAAGGCCCACTCTGTGGGACCTAATCGGTCGCTGGGATTCGTGCGGCAGAAGGCGGTCTCGGAGATATTCTTGTCCAGTGCCATGAAGGGCTTTAAAGGTCATAACCAACACTTTGAATTGTGACTGGAAATTGATCGGCAGCCAATGCAGACTACGGAGTGATGGCGAAACATGGGCATACCTAGGTAAGCCCATGACTGCTCTCGCAGCTGCATTCTGCACAATCTGAAGTTTCCGAACACTTTTCAAAGGTAGCTCCATGTAGAGAGCATTACAGTAGTCGAACCTCGAGGTGATGAGGGCATGAGTGACTGTGAGCAATGAGTCCCCGTCCAGATAGGGCCGCAACTGGTGCACCAGGCGAACCTGGGCAAACGCCCCCCTCGCCACAGCTGAAAGATGGTTCTCTAATGTAAGCTGTGGATCGAGGAGGACGCCCAAGTTGCAGACCCTCTCCGAGGGGGTCAATAATTCCCCCCCCCAGGGTAATGGACGGACAGATGGAATTGTCCTTGGGAGGCAAAATCCACAGCCACTCCGTCTTATCCGGGTTGAGTTTGAGTCTGTTGACACCCATCCAGGCCCCAACAGCCTCCAGACACCGGCACATCACTTCCACTGCACATCACTTCCACAAACATATATCCATTGTAAGATAAAATACAGGAAATAGTATAAGGGCAGACTAGATGGACCATGAGGTCTTTTTCTACCATCAGTCTTCTATGTTTCTAAGTCCAAGCATAATTCAATAAACCATGGTTTAAAAAAAATCTTAATTTAGCGTCATTCGCAAATGAGTATTTACCTTGAATTTTTTTTTCAGCCTTCCCTTCTCACCTGAGAGCGGAATTTCTTAACCTGCTGTCATACATTGCCTTTCCTTTCAAAAATGTGACTTTCAGCTATTTTCAAAGCAAGGTCCAAAAATCAAACAGCTGGATTATGCTTGAGGTGCATGGGTGTGTGGATGGTGGAATTAACATCGTGAGCACAATTGATTTAGAAAACTGCTGAGGTCGCACATCCAGATTAGGAACGAATTTTAGCATCTCGTTCGCTTTTACGAAGCTTATTAGGGATGCGGACGAAAGAAGGGGCATTACAAACGGAGCATTTGAAGACGGATCTAAAGCAACTGTTAATTCAATCAAGGGCTCTTCAGGTGAAGCTTAATTGCCATCAGACCCAGCCTGCATAGCTAATTTGGCAAGCTTAGGTTCCTGCTGGTGGTTTCATGTCTAATGAATGCGCCCAACTACCATGTTTCTAATATAAATCCTTTATGCCTGGATAATCGGCAAGATCTGAACTTCTGGGGCCGAAGGTATCAGAGTTAAACCATTCTCCAATAGGTAGGGGTTTGGGGGTTTTCTGTTTTGAAAAATTAATGGTTTAAGCAGTGATGGATTCCTACAGTGCTGTCAGGTACGCAGAACCGGTAGGAAAAAAATTGGATTTTTTTTTTCCCCTTCTGGGCTCTGGGTATGTTTTTCCTATCGCAGTAAATAATAATAATGATGATGATGATGATGATGATATCTGGTATGTTATGCTTCAGAATTCGGTCAGTCTGAAAACTGTGGGACTTCCGACTTCAGACTGACCGAATTCTGAAGCATAACACACCAGACATTGTGATCATGGAGAAAAAGGAAGTATGGATAATCAACATCGCAATCCCAGGGGACAGCAGAATTGAGGAGAAGCAGCTAGAGAAATTAGTGAAATACGAAGATTTAAAAATCGAGCTGCAACGACTCTGGCATAAGCCAGTGAAAGTGGTCCCAGTGGTACTTGACACGCTGGGCGCAGCGACAAAGGATCTCAACGGACATTTGAAAACCATCGGAATTGACAAAATCTCCATCTGTCAATTGCAAAAGGCCGACAACAAACAACAACAACAATTATTATTATTATTATTATTATTATTATTATTATTATTATTATTATTATTATTATTATTTATTAGAATTGTATGCTGCCCCTCTCCAAAGACTCAGGGCAGCTCACAACAACAATAAACAATGCAGTACAAATCCAATAATTAAATCTAAAGCTAAAAACCCACTATCATTTAAAAACAGTCAGTACTACCCAATCATAACCACACATAAATCTTACTAGCCAAAAAGGGGATACATCAATTACCCCATGCCTGGCGACATAGGTAGGTCTTCAGAGTCTTGTGGAAGGCGAGGAGGGTGGGGGCAGTTCGAATCTCCAGAGGGAGTTGATTCCAGAGGGCCAGGGCTGCCACAGAGAAGGCTCTTCCCCTGTTTAGTGGACAGGACCCAGAAAAGGCCAACTCTGTGGGACATAATGAGGTTGAAAGTACTGTATATAATTTTAGAAGAGCTGTGCATGTGTGTGTGTACGAAAACATGTGTGTATATATATACACACGAAAACAAATATATATATTTGTTTTCGTAAATTTTCATGGGTATATGTATGTAGATTGTTCTGAGTTCGGGTTTTGCCCTGTGTAATATTTTGCATGTCTATGCAACGTTTCGGTGAAATCACATTCACCATCATCAGGCTGAAGTTCCAAGCTTCGTGTTGTTGTAAAATACAACAACACGAAGCTTGGAACTTCAGCCTGATGATGGTGAATGTGATTTCACCGAAACGTCGCAAAGACATGCAAAATATTACACAGGGCAAAACCCGAACTCAGAACAATCTACATATATATATATATATATATATATATATATATATATATATATATATATATATATATATATATATGTCACATGTTTAAGCTGAATTTGAAAATTAAGGGAGACTAGGATAGATCTATTTCGGCCTTATTTTGGCCTCATCAGCTAGCCATACCCACTGGGACTTGAACCTGCAACCTTTGCCTTGTAAGGCAGAGAATTATCCTCTAGGCTACAGTATCCAATCCCTTCAGCTCTGTACCAGGGAAGGGTTACATTTTGTGTCGAATCACCCTGGTATATTGAAGGAACATCACAGCTCCTTTTTTGCCTCTCGGCCCAACCCAGGGCCATTTCCAAGGCAGTTAATTTTATTGATAGCCGACAAT
>NC_091959.1:38462554-38491237 GCF_031021105.1 Erythrolamprus reginae | reverse complement strand
ATATTCTGTTTCGAGTGGAGGAGTGAAGGGCTCTTCTGGTGAAATATCTTTGGACATTTTCAAGGGTGTTGATGTCTGAGATGTGGTATGGGTTCCAGACATATGAGCAGTAGTCTAGGATGTCTCCCCTAGTCTTCCATACCTTTTCTATCCCATCCCCCCCCAATAGAGAAGTATCTAATGGTTAAAAAAAGGGGGAAAACCATTATGTTGAAGTGTTGAGCGAGGAGGTCAGTGGACTTGACAAGAGGGAAGAAAGTCATTTCCTCGGGGATCATTAGCAGTATTTTAGAGAACAGGCTCTGTAATTGCTATGGTAATTGGGCTCTGGAATTGCCTGTGAGAGCGTGTCGGTTATTTTTAATGTTAATTTCTGTGCAAGGGCAAGAGCTGGAGTGTTACTTTCACGTGGCAAGCGTGGCAGGAAATGTCAAAAAGGGCCTTGATGAATCCGATCAAAAAACTCACCTGGTCTATTAAACTGTCAAACTCCCTGCTGGGAGGGTTTGCACGTTCCAGTTTACTCCGTGGGCTATTCCTTAGAGGAGTGATTTTCAACCTTTTTTGAGCCATGGCACATTTTTTACATTTACAAAACCCTGGGGCACATTGAGGGGGGGGGGGTTGTTGGCTCAAAAAAGTTTGGACAAAATTTTTCTCTCTCTCTTCCTCCCTTTCGCTCTATTTCTCTTTCCCTCCTTCTTTCTCTCCCTTCTTCTTTTTTCTCTCTCCATCCCTCTTTCTTTCTCTCTTCCTTCCTTCCTCGCTTTTTTGCTCTTTCTCCCTACCTCCCTCTATGTCTTTCTCTCTCCCACCTTCCCTCCCTCTTTCTCTCTCTTTCTTTCCCTCTCTCTCTCTTGCTCTCTCTCTTGCTTGCTTTCTCTCTTGTTATCTTTCTCTCCTGCTTTATCTCTCTCTCTTTCTTTCTTTCTTTCTTTCTCTCTCTCTCTTGTTTTCTTTCTCTGAGCTTCGCGGCACACCTGACCATGTTTCACAGCACACTAGTGTGCCGCGGCACACTGGTTGAAAAACACTGCCTTAGAGAATGGATTGATCCTTTGACTTCTTTCTCAAGCCATCTCGGATCGGAAGGATTATTTATTTATTCATTCATTCATTTGTCCAATACACAAATACATAGGAAGAAAAATAGACATGTAGTAATATATATAAGGGTAAACAAGTGAACTTAGAGGAGAGGATATATGAAAGAAAGAAAATATATATGATAAATGAGAGAAAGGAAAGACAATTGGACAGGGGATGAAAGGCACACCAGTGCACTTATGTACGCCCCTTACTGGCCTCTTAGGAACCTGGAGAGGTCAATCGTGGAGAGTCTAAGGTAGAAATGTTGGGGGTTAGGGGTTGACACAATTGAGTCCAGTAATGAGTTCCACGCTTCGATAACTCGATTGTTGAAATCATATTTTTTACAGTCAAGTTTGGAGCGGTTTGTATTAAGTTTGAATCTGTTGCGTGCTCTTGTGTTGTTGCGGTTGAAGCTGAAGTAGTCATTGACCGGTAGGACGTTGCAGCATATGATCTTGTGGGCAATACTCAAATCGTGTTTTAGGTGCCTTGGTTCTAGGCTTTCTAGGCCCAGGATTGTTACTCTATTTTCGTAGAATATTCTGTTTCGAGTGGCTCTTCTGGTGTAATATCTTTGGACATTTTCAAGGGTGTTGATGTCTGAGATGTGGTATGGGTTCCAGACAGATGAACAGTAGTCTAGGATGGGTCTGGCAAAAGTTTTGTAGGCTCTTGTGAGTAGTGTGAGATTGCCTGAGCAGAAGCTGCGTAGGATCAGATTAACAACTCTAGAAGCTTTTTTGGCGATATTGTTGCAGTGGGATTTAGCACTTAGGTCATTCGATATTAGTATTCCAAGGTCTTTTACTGAGTGTGGTTTGGCAGTGAGAGTTTGTTTATTCAGTTCGTAGGTGCGGTTTGGATTCTTTTGCCGATGTGGAGGGTAGAGCATTTGTTGGTTGATATTTGAAGTTGCCAGGTGTTAGACCATTCTGAGACAAAGTCCAGGTCTTTTTGGAGAGTGAGTGTGTTGTCAGTGGTGTTGAAAAGTTTCACATCGTCGGCAAAAAGAACACAGTTGCTTTCGATATGGTCACAGAGGTCATTGATGTAGAGAATGAAGAGAGTAGGAGCTAGTACGCTGATGATGTTTGTCCATTGAATTTAAAGAGGACCTTGACATCTAACAGGTTGTGTGCTGTGGCTGGTGAGCAGTGATGAGCTCCTATGGGAATGGTCAGGACTCAGGAACGCAGTTCCGGTAGCAAAATTTGGAGCTCCACCCCAGAGCACCCAATTTGCACTGAAATATGTTGAAACAAAATGCATAAGCCACCCCCACAGTGTGGTAGTAAAAATTTGGGTAGCCCATTACTGCCTGTCTATACAGGCACAAAATGTTCTGCCACATTTTGGGCAGACACGTGTGGTCACCATTATCAACAGCATTTGCAGCTCTGGCTTTGTGCAGTGTTCGCTTCTCTTCTGCTATGAATGTAAAATTAAACGTAAAATAATGCACTTGGGGAAAAGGAATCCTCAATCTGAGTATTGTATTGGCAGTTCTGTGTTAGCAAAAACTTCAGAAGAGAAGGATTTAGGGGTAGTGATTTCTGACAGTCTCAAAATGGGTGAGCAGTGTGGCCGGGCGGTAGGAAAAGCAAGTAGGATGCTTGGCTGCATGGCTAGAGGTATAACAAGCAGGAAGGGGGAGATTGTGATCCCGCTGTATAGAGCGCTGGTGAGACCCCATTTGGAATAATACTGTGTTCATTTCTGGAGACCTCACCTACAAAAAAGATATTGATAAAAATGAATGGGTCCAAAGACGGGCTACAAGAATGGTGGAAGGTCTTAAGCATAAAACTTATCAGGAAAGACTTCATGAACCCAATCTGTATAGTCTGGAGGACAGAAGGAAAAGGGGGGACATGAATTAATTAATTAATTAATTAATTAATTAATTAATTAATTAATTAATTAACGAACAAACAAACACTGGCTGGGAAAAAAACAAATAAAAACTTTACAATTTTCCTTTACAGCTTGTCAGTATTATTTTCTTGTATATTTACAGTTTACAAGATTAGCATCCTTATTGTGTTCTATTATTATTGTTATTGTTGTTATTGTTGTTGTTGTTGTTGTTGTTATTGTTGTTGTTATTATTATTGTTATTATTATTATTATTATTATTATTATTATTATTATTATTATTATTATGTCAATGCAACTCAGCAAGTTAGATCACTATACTGGATTTTGTATTTCGTCACCAGTCGGGCGCTTCCCAAGCACCTGGGACTGGGTGATGTAGCAGCGAATTATGTTTGCCAATCCCAGTAAAGCAGCCTTTCGTAATTGACAGATGGAGATTTTGTCAATTCCGATGGTTTTCAAATGTCTGCTGAGATCCTTTGGCACTGCGCCCAGCATGCCAAGTACCACTGGGACCACTTTCACTGGCTTATGCCAGAGTCGTTGCAGCTCGATTTTTAGATCTTCGTATTTCACTAATTTTTCTAGCTGCTTCTCCTTAATTCTGCTGTCCCCTGGGATTGCGATGTGGATGATCCATGCTTTCTTTTTCTCCACAATCAGGATGAGTGGTGTGTTATGCTTCAGAATTCGGTCAGTCTGAAGTCGGAAGTCCCACAGTAGTTTTGCTTGCTCATTTCTAACCACTTTTTCGGGCTTTTGATCCCACCAGTTCTTTGCCACTGGTAAATGGTAGTTCCGGCACAAGTTCCAGTGGATCATTATCCACTGATGGGTACGCCTTGTCCCCACTGATGGGCATGCCTTGTCGTGGTAGTGGGGCTTGTGTGCTTCAATGAAGCTGAGAACTGTGCCGGTGGTAGTGTAAACTACTGGTAGGTCTAACCTTGCCGGAGTGGTCAAAGCAGAGGAGCCAGACTAAATGTACATAACCCATTTAAACTAATGGAGAGACAAAACAAAAAGAAGTCCATACTGGCTCAGTCGTCGCCCAGGATAAAAAGGACCGCGGTGGCTGCTGTGGAACCTGGGCAGCCATCGACAAATGAGCTACAGGAACAAAACAAACAAAGCTTACAAATCAAAAAGCGGCAGAAATTCTCAATGTCAGAGAATCGCACAATCATGAAGTGTTACATAGAAACATAGAAACATAGAAACATAGAAGTCTGACGGCAGAAAAAGACCTCATGGTCCATCTAGTCTGCCCTTATACTATTTTCTGTATTTTATCTTAGGATGGATCTATGTTTATCCAAGGCATGTTTAAATTCAGTGACTGTGGATTTATCTACCACGTCTGCTGGAAGTTTGTTCCAAGCATCTACTACTCTTTCAGTAAAATAATATTTTCTCATGTTGCTTTTGATCTTTCCCCCAACTAACTTCAGGTTGTGTCCCCTTGTTCTTGCGTTCACTTTCCTATTAAAAACACTTCCCTCCTGAACCTTATTTAACCCTTTAACATATTTAAATGTTTCGATCATGTCCCCCCTTTTCCTTCTGTCCTCCAGACTATATAGATTGAGTTCATTAAGTCTTTCCTGATCAGTTTTATGCTTAAGACCTTCCACCATTCTTGTAGCCCGTCTTTGGACCCGTTCAATTTTGTCAATCTCTTTTTGTAGGTGAGGTCTCCAGAACTGAACACAGTATTCCAAATGGGGTCTCACCAGCGCTCTATATAATAATAATAATAATAATAATAATAATAATAATAATAATAATAATAATAATAATAGTGTTATTACAACTCGGAGCCTGAAAAACTTGGATTATTATTATTATTATTATTATTATTATTATTATTATTATTATTATTATTATTATATAAAGAAGATTGTTTTCAGTAGATTGAGTATAAATATTGTTTACATTCATTTTATAATTGATATATTTATGCCTGTCTCAAGCGTAGACCTCTTTTTATTCTCTGCAGGTGCAAACAGATGTCCTACCCTGAGGATCTTCCCCAGATTTCCGTGGTCTTTATTTTTGTAAACGAAGCCTTATCCGTCATCCTACGCTCAGTTCACAGCGTTGTGAATCACACGCCGTCCCACTTGCTTAAGGAGGTCATTCTGGTGGATGACAACAGCGACAACGGTAACTGTTCACAAGGGTTCGCAATGCCGGCTCCATGGTCCCTGGAGCAATTTGAGGGTGGGATGGGGAAAGTGATGGCTGATATCTTTTTAAAAAAATATTTATTTATTTATTATTTATTTATTTATTGGATTTGTATGCCGCCCCTCTCCGTAGACTCGGGGCGGCTAACAACAATGATAAAAACAACATGTAACAATCCAATCCAATACTAAAATAACTAAAAAAAACCTTATTATAAAAACCAAACATACATACAAACATACCATGCATAAATTTGCAGTATCCTTCCCCTACCACGCCCACTAAGCCATGCCCACCAAGCCACACCACAGCCGCCAATCCATGCCCACAGCACCAGTAGTAAAAAAAAAATGGATTTCATCACTGCTTGAGTTGTTTATTTTACCTTTGTTATCTAATTTATGGCGTTTAAGCTACACATTACAATTTTATAGGCTATTCCCCGCTTACCACTTTTTATATTTTGCAATTTTACCTAGTCATTCTGTTCTGTTTTATCGTATACCTATATTTTATTCCTCCTACTTCTCTGGTTGTAACAAAAAAAAGGACACTCCAAAAGCTTATTCAAGAATCATTAGGGGGAAAAAAACCTCCACCATTCAAACCAAACATACAGACAGACATACCATGCATAAATCATATCTCAGTTCCCCCATGCCTGACGGCAGAGGTGGGTTTTAAGAAGTTTACGAAGGGCAAGGAGGGTGGGGGCAATTCTAATCTCTGGGGGGAGTTGGTTCCAAAGGGCCGGGGCCGCCACAGAGAAGGCTCTTACCCTGGGTCCCGCCAAACAACATTGTCTAATTGACGGGACCCGGAGAAGGCCCACTCTGTGGGACCTAACTGGTCGCTGGGATTCGTGCAGCAGAAGGCGGTCCCTGAGATAATCTGGTCCGGTGCCATGAAGGGCTTTATAGGTCATAACCAACACTTTAAATTGTGACCGGAAACTGATCGGCAACCAATGCTGACTGCGGAGTGTTGGTGTAACATGGGCATATTTGGGAAAGCCCATGATTGCTCTCGCAGCTGCATTCTTCACAATCTGAAGTTTCTGAACACTCTTCATAGGTAGCCCCATGTAGAGAGCATTACAGTAGTCGAGCCTCGAGGTGATGAGGGCATGAGTGACTGTGAGCAGTGACTCCCAGTCCAGATAGGGCCGCTAAAGTTCTTCCAACACTGTGCATACACCAGTCTTGCAGCTGTTGTAATATGTAAAGTCAGATATTTAATGTTTTTATTGTATTAAAACATATCAGGAAAGACTTAATGAACTCAATCTGTATAGTTTGGAGGACAGAAGGGAAAGGGGGGACACGATTGAAACATTGAAATACGTTAAAGGGTTAAATAAGGTCCAGGAGGGAAGTGTTGTTGTTATTTCCCAATAAATTTTATTAGTTTTCATAAAATAGACAAACAGACATACCAACATTTAACATAAAAAGTGGGGTTAGAGAAAATAATAAGAGAAAAAAGTGAGGGGATAAAGGCGCAAGCAATTAATATATACAAATTGCTAGTGCAGTCAGACGGGGACACGATCGATGGATTGACTAAATGGTGGCAAAATGAGATATTAGTAGAGGTACAAGAAATGGAAAATATAGTAGAAGATATAAGGAAAATTAAAAATACAAGAATCAGGGAAATGAGAAGGAAAATATTACATAAGTGGTATTTCACTCCCGTTCAATTTGCACATTTTCAGCAGAATGTCAGGGGGAATTGTTGGCATGGTTGTCAAGACAAAGGAGTGTTTATGCATATGTTTTGGGAATGCCCGATAGTGCAGGAATTTTGGCAAAAAGTGAAAGAGGATATCAATAGAATGTTAAATATACAATGGACAATCACTAAGGAAATGGCAGTACTAGTAAAAAGTAATGCGATGGGAGAATTTAGAGAAATAAAAAAAGCAGCAATAGAAAGCGCTCAGGCAGTAATAGTTCTGGGTTGGAAGGATGCGACAAAATGGACAAGGCAAAATTGGTATAGGTACATGGTGGACCATATTCAATTTGAAATTATGGAAAAAAGGATAAATTTGGATAATGAAGCTGAGTTGGGACAGCTGATGGGACGGTGGGACAAGGTAAGACGATATATGACGAGCAGAATCCGAGACCAAGCTACAAGAAATAAATTGGAATCACTCTATAATATGTAAACAGATATATTGCTCTTGGGTTAAGTGGACTATACAAGAAATACCCCCAATTTGGTGGTGGGGAATGTGTGTATGTCGGGGTGGTGGGCACAATTCACTATGCACTGTTTTATGTTGTGTGATGTTAAATTGTTAAAAATCAATTTAAAAAAAATATATAAAAAAAGTGGGGTCATAATTTCCCCGCTTATCTCAAAAGTATAAATTTGAATATAGAAAAAAGAATACTTATTCAAATACAATTCATTGTTATAGATGTTAAAAAATAATTTGTTAAATTTCACATTAAGATTTTTCACATTTAAACTAATACTAATATAAATTCAAAATTCTTCTCATAATAATTCTTCATATATAGACTAATGCTGATATATTTCTAAAAACAAACTTATTCTATCTAATACTATTATAACTCATAAATCATGTTTTTACCAAAGTAATTTACGCATTCTTTCATTTGTTTATTTGAGTCTTCGGAGAGGGGCGGCATACAAATCTAAATAATAAATAAATAAATAAATAAATAAAATAAATAAATATTACTGTTTCTTCTTATTTAGCCATATATAAACTTTGTTCCATGTTTCATAAAATTCCGTATCTTCTTGATCATTTAAGCGTCTTGTCATCATATCCATTTCAGCGCAATGTAATATTTTTATAATAACTTCTTCTTCTTTGGGGATATCCTCCCCTTTCCAGTTTTGCACATATATAATCCTAGTCGCAGTTAAAATATGTACTGTATAACTAAATATAAAATTTCTTTCTTGTAAATTTGATTTGTGATTCCTAATAAATAGAATTCCGGGGTTGCTTCTATATCCTGCTTCACTATTTCCTTTATCATTTTTTCTATCATTTTCCAATAGAGTCTAGCTTTGCTGCACATCCACCATTGATGGTAGTAAGACCCTATTTCCTTTTTACATTTCCAACACAAGGGTGAAGTTTTAGGAAACATTTTTGCTATCCTATTTGGTGGGAGGTGCCATCTATAGGACATTTTAATTTGGTTCTCTTTTAGGGACACCGATTTTGTCATTTTCAAATTCCCGATCCAGACTTTCTCCCATGTATCTATATCTATTTCTTTTCCAACATTTTTGCACCAACTTATCATGCTTGGAAGTGTTTTTAATAGGAAAGTGAACCCAAGAACAAGGGGGAACAATCTGAGGTTAGTTGGGGGAAAGATCAGAAGCAACGTGAGAAAATATTATTTTACTGAAAGAGTAGTAGATGCTTGGAACAAACCTCCAGCAGACATGGTTGGCCAATCCACAGTAAATGAATTTAAGCATGCCTGGGATAAACATATATCCATCCTAAGAAAATCTCATCAACGGCTCAAGCTTGATTCAGCCTTCCATCCTTCCGAGGTGGGTAAAATGAGGACCTGGATTGTGCGGACAATAGGCTGGCTCTATTAAAAGGTGCTATTGCTAACATGTTGTAAGCCTCCCTGAGTCTAAAGAGAAGGGCAGCATTTTAAAAAATCGAATAAATAAAATAAAAATAAAATATTTCTGCAGTTTTGAACAATATAGTGTTAAGAACTCCGTGAGTAATTTTGCTTTGGAAACTTTGTTTTGAAACCTTGCTTCTCAGTTCTGCCACTTGCTTTGAATTTTGGCAGCCAAAGAACATTCCTTTGTTCTGTTTTGTGTTTTTCAACAAACCTGATTGTACAATAGACTACAGTGATCCCTCGATTTTCGCGATCTCGATCTTCGCGAAACGCTATATCGCGATTTTTCAAAAAATATTAATTAAAAAATACTCCACGGTTTTTTTGCTATACCGCGGTTTTTCCCACCCAATGACGTCACTCTCTTCCTTTCTCATCTTTCTTTCTCTCTCTCTTTCTCTCTCTTGCTTCTTCCTCTCTCACACTCTCTTCCTCCCTCTCTCATCTCTTTCTTTCCTTCTCTCTCTTTCTCTATCTCTCCCCCTCTTGCTCTCGAGCGGCGCGTGGCGGGCGGGCGAGGGGCGGGCGGGCAGCAGCGAGGAGCCGAAGATCGGGGTTTCCCCTTTGCGTGGGCGGCGGGGAAGACCCAGGGAAGGTTTCTTCAGCCGCCCAGCAGCTGATCTGCTCGGTAGCGCGGCAGCAGCGAGGAGCCGAAGATCGGGGTTTCCCCTTTGCTTGGGCGGCGGGGAAACCCCGATCTTCGGCTCCTCGCTGCTGCCGCGCTGCCGAGCAGATCAGCTGCTGGGCGGCCGAAGAAACCTTCCCTGGGTCTTCCCCGCCGCCCACGCAAACTCCACCATCTGCGCATGCGTGGCCATGGAAAAAGGGCGCGCATGCGCAGATGGTGTTTTTACTTCCGCACCACTATATCGCGAAAAATCGAGTATCGCGAGGGGTCTTGGAACGTAACCCTCGCGATACTCGAGGGATCACTGTATTTCATTTGAAAACCCTGTGTCTGAGCCTTAATTGGAAGTTAATTGCTGCTCGTTTGCCGTGTTAGACAGAACACATGCCAGTTGCCAAACATTTAAATTTGGATCACATGACTATAGGGATGCTACAAAACAGTGGTTCTAAATCGCTTTTTTCCGATGCTGTTGTTTATAAATTTCTTTATTGAGTTTTCACATATAGTTCAAATCACACATTATTCTGTTTTACAGATTATAAACCATCTCTTTTAAAATTCTTAAAATAAATTTTTACCTGTTACATTCCATTATATACATTATATTTCATACTTTTGTATTCTAATATTTATTATATTCAATAGCTGGTAAATAAAACTTTTTACAAGGTAGCTGTAGATTGTTTCCATTGTACTGTTGCTTCTTATTATATTGTTTCTATATTCTCTTTTGAACCCATTCATGCCATTTTTGCCATGTTCGTTTTGATTCCGTGATTTTGTTTCCCTTAATTGAGTTAGTGAGTTCGTCCATCTCCACGCATGTATATATCTTATCTATAATTAATTCTTCCGTTGGGGTCTGGTCATTTTTCCAGAGTTGTGCTATCACAATTCTCGTTGCGGTGTTTATGTGTGTTGTAAGAAGCATTGTTTGTTTTGAGTAGTGTTTTCTCCAAACTCCTAATAGCATAGCTTCTGGGGTAAATTCTATTTCCTCTTTCGTAATCTCTGAAAGCCAAGTATGAGTTATTTTCCAAATTTTTTGTATCATAGGACATGACCACCACATATGGAAAAAAGTACCTCTTTCATTTTTACACTTCCAACATGTGTCTAATAATGTTGGGTAAATCTTTGCTAACCTAGCTGGGGGAATATACCATCTGTAAAAAAGTTTATAATAATTTTCCTTATCCAATGCTGTTGTATCTTCAACCTTGTTAGTAAACTGATTGTTGTAAATCGAGGACACCCTGTAAATCAAGAGTACGTAAAAATACCACTGATTGCCCAATTAACGTCATCTCTTTTCCTATCTTACAGTTGAGCTGAAGTTTAATTTGGACCAATATGTCCACAAAAGATACCCGGGTTTGGTGAAAATAGTTCGCAATAATAAACGAGAAGGGTTGATCCGTGCAAGAATCCAAGGATGGAAAGCTTCCACGTCTCCAATTGTTGGTTTTTTCGACGCTCACGTTGAATTCAACACTGGCTGGTAAGATGATGAGCTGGTTGGCAAGATTTGTGAAATTTCCTGCTGATGTAAGCTGACTAATTGTGGGAAAGAAAGATGAGAAAAAACAATGAACCGTACCTTACAGGTCCCCAAAACCCATCTCTTACCACAGATATGTCTCTCTTTCACAAAAGAATATATACTTGAGTTCAGGGGTGAAATCCAGGAGGTTCTGACAAGTTCTGGAGAACCATTAGAGGAAAATTTGTTCAGAAAACCATCGCTGTCATCTCTGGCTGGCTCCAGAGTGAGAAAGGAATAGGGATTTTGCAGTATCCTTCCCCTGGGAATGGTGGGGAAATAGAGATTTGGCACTATCCTTCCCCTTGAGTGGGGAGGGAATGGAGATTTTGCACTATCCTTCCCCTGGAATGGGGATTTTGCAGTACCCTTCTCCCTAGATTGGGGAGAGAATGGAGATTTTGCAGTATCCTTACCCTTGGAGTAGGGGTGGAATGGGGATTTTGCAGTATCCTTCCCCCTGGAGTGGGGAGGGAATGTAGCTTTTGCACTATCCTTCCCCTGGAGTGGGGAGGGAATGGGGATTTTGCACTATCCTTCCCCTGGAGTAGGGAGGGAATGGAGATTTTGCAATATCCTTCCCCTGGAGTAGGGAGGGAATGGAGATTTTGCAATATCCTTCCCCTGGAGTAGGGAGGGAATGGAGATTTTGCAATATCCTTCCCATGGAGTGGGGAGTGAATGGAGATTTTGCAGTATCATTCCCCTGGAGTAGGGAGGGAATGGAGATTTTGCAGTATCCTTCGCCCTGGAATGGGGAGGAAATTGGGATTTTGCAGTATCCTTCCCCCTGGAACGGGGAGGGAATGGGGATTTTGCACTATCCTTCCCCTGGAGTGGGGAGGGAATGGGGAATTTGCACTATCCTTCCCCCTGGGATGGGGATCCTTCGCCCTGGGATGGGGAGGAAATTTGGATTTTGGAAAGGGGAGGAAATTGAGATTTTGCACTATCCTTCCCCTATCACGCCCACTAAGCCATGCCCACCAAGCCACACCACAGCCGCCAATCCATGCCCACAGCACCAGTAGTAAAAAAAAAATGGATTTCACCACTGCTTGAGTTGCTTATTTTACCTTTGTTATCTAATTTATGGCATTTAAGCTACACATTACAATTTTATAGGCTATTCCCCGCTTACCGCTTTTTATATTTTGCAATTTTACCTAGTCATTCTGTTCTGTTTTATCGTATACCTATATTTTATTCCTCCTACTTCTCTGGTTGTAACAAAAAAAAGGACACTCCAAAAGCTTATTCAAGAATCATTGGGGGGGGGAAACCCTCCACCATTCATGTTATTTTAGAAGAAGGTTTTGAGGCTGAGCTTCAAGGACGGAAAATATTTTTTCAATAGAAAATGCATTAGGCTCTTTGATAAACAAAACAAACCAGGAGAGATGTTTCTCTAATGGGCAATCCATAAAGGACCTTGAGATGCCAATTTTAGAACAGCCTTGTTTGAAAGGACCTCTTCAAACTCAGCTAATGTGCTCTGTCATGATAATTTCACGCCAATTAAAGAAAATTTTGTTCAAACTTCCCGTCCCATCAGATGGTTTGCCTGCTAGGAAAGGCTGTTTTGCAAATGGCCATATCCATCATAGGCAGACCTTTTTTTTTTTTTTTTTTTAAAGATTTTTATTTATTTTTTCTCTACAATTTTAGATTAGATTTATTGGATTTATATGCCGCCCCTCTCCGGAAACTCGGGGCGGCTCACAACAATAATAAAAACAGTACATAGTAACAAATCCAATTCCCACCAATCTAATTACAATTTTAAATTAAAAAATTCATAAAACAATCCCAATATATATAAAAAACAGACACACAATCAATCAATCAATCAGACGGCAAAACAACATGGGCAAGGGGGAGATGTTTTAGTTCCCCCATGCTTGACGACAGAGGTGGGCTTTAAGGAGTTTACGAAAGGCAGGGGGGGTGGGGGCAATCCTAATCTCAGGGGGGAGCTGGTTCCAGAGGGTCGGAGCTCCCACAGAGAAGGCTCTTCCCCTGGGTCCCGTCAGACGACATTGTTTAGTCGACGGGACCCGAAGAAGGCCGACTCTGTGGGACCTAACCGGTCGCTGGGATTCGTGCGGCAGGAGGCAGTCCCGAAGATATTCTGGTCCGGTGCCATGAAGGGCTTTATAGGTCATAACCAACACTTTGAATTGTGACCGGAAACTGATCGGAAACCAATGCAGACTGCGGAGTGTTGGAGTAATATGGGCATACTCAGGGCCGCCATCAGGAATTTTGGGGCCCCATATAGCCTAAGTGTCTGGGGGCCCCCTCCCTTCTTCCTTCCTTCCTTCCTTCCTTCCCTTTTTCTTTCTTTTTTCTCTTTTGGTTTTTTTTCCCTTCCTTCCTTCCTTCCTTCCTTCCTCTTTCTTTCTTTCTTCTTTTTATTTCTTTCCTTTTTTCTCTTCTTTTTCTTTTCCCTCCCTCCTCCCTCCCTCCCTCCTTCCTTCCTTCCCTTTTAAATTTTCAAACTGTCTTCTTCATATTCCTGGCTGAGGAATTCTGAAAGCTGCAGTCAACTGTCTTCAGCCATTGTCCAGCCCTGTGCTATGGACCCCTCCCTCCACCCCCTGAAGAGGCCGGGGGCTTCTTTCCAAAGCCAGTGGCAGTGATGCCAGAACCCACTTCCCTGGGGATGGGAGCGGGGGGGGGCTCCACTGGTCTCCCTCGACAAGACCTTCCGCAACACATCAGCCCTGCTGGGCAGGCCTCTTAGCCCCACCAAAGAAATGGGGGTTAAGGAAGACCCCACCCCCCACCTTGCCCCAAACACTGGCACTCTGCATAACCCATGCGGGGGCTTTGGCTTCCCCTCTGCAGAACAGAAGCTGGGGACCTCTCCCTCCACATACACTGGATCCCTATGGCCCATCCGAGGGCTGGCAAAATAGGTGTGCCCCCCCCCACCTGCTTTTCTATCTCTCTCTCTCTCTTTCTCTCTTTCTCTCCCTCTCTTTTTGTCTCTCTTTCTCTCTCTACTTTTCTTTCTTTTTCTCTTTTTCTCTCCCTTTCTCTCTCTTTTTCTCTTTTTCTCTCCCTTTCTCTCTCTTTCTCTTTATATTTCTCTTTTTTCTCTCTCCCAACCTCTCTCTTTCTCTTTCTATCTCTTTCTCTCCCTCCCTCTCTCTTTCACTTTCTCTACCTCTTTCTCTCCCTCTCTCCCCTTCTCTCTTTCTTTCTCTTTCTCTTTCTCTCCCTCCCCCTCTCTCTTTCTCTTCCTCTTTTTATCTCTCTTTCTCTCTTTTTTCTCTTTTATCTCCCTTTCTCTCTTTCTCTCTCTCTTTCTCTCCCCCTCTCTTTGTCTCTTTCTATCTCTTTCTCTCCCTCCCTCTATCTTTCTCTTTTTATCTCTCTCTTTCTCTTTCTCTCTCTCTCTTTCTCCCCCTTCTCTCTGAAGTGGGGAGGGCCAGGTTGGCACCAAGGGAGCTCGAGACGGGGTGCAAAAGCAAACTACTCTGCTGGCCCAGGCCCACATCGGAAGGAAGGAATGGTAAAAGGGGCGATCAAGAGAGGAATGGGTGAATGAATGGACGGAGGGTGGGAAGGAAGGAAGGAAGGAAAGAGGGAAGGGACAGGAACAGAGGAAGGGTGCAAAGAAAGCAAGGAAAGGTGTGAAAGGGGAGAGTAAGAGAAGAAGGAGTGAAAGAAGGGAATGAGGGAGGAAACAAGGGAGGAAGGAGAAGGAAAGCAAGAAATGGAGGGAGGGAAGGAAGGAAGGAAAGAAAGAAAGAAAGAAAGAAAGGGGGAAGGGGCAGGAACAGAGGAAGGAAGCAAGGAAACTTATGAAAGGGGAGAGTAAGAGAGGAAGGACTGAAGGAAAGGAGGGAGGGAAGAAGGTAGGAAGGAGAAAGAAAAGAAGAAATAGAGGAAGGGAAGGTAAAAGAGAGAAAGAAAAAGAGCAAGAAAGAGAGAAAGAAAGAATGAAAGAGAAATAAAAATAGAGAGGGGGAATGAAAGAAATGGAAGGAGGGAAGGAAGGAGAGAAAGCAAGAGAAAGAAAGCAAGAGAAAGAAAAAAGAATGAAAGAGCAAGAGAGCAAGAGAGAAAGAGAAAGAGAGAAAGAAAGAAAGAAAGAAAGAAAGGCAACTTCAAAGAAAGGCTCACTGAGCATCTATCACTCTCTCTCTCTTTCTATCCCTCTTTCTTTCTCTCTCTTCCTTTCTATCTCTCCTCTTCCTTTCTCTCTCCTCTCTCTCTCCCTCTCTTTCTACCCTCCTTTCTCTTCCTTCCTTCCTTCTCTCCCTCCCTCCCCTCCCTCCCTCCTTCCTTCCTCTCCATTTCTCTTTCCCTCCCTCTCTTTCCCTTTTCTTTCTTTTGGTCCACTTCTCTCTCTCTCTGCTTCTCCACTTGCCTCCCCCTCGCGCCTCGCCCTTCCCACCCGGCCACCCGCGCGCGCTTACCAGCAGCAGGAATTCAAGTAAGCCCAAAAGAAGCCATTGGCTCCGGGCGGCGTTCATGGCCCCCCCGAACCCCCAGCCCAGCTGGAGCTCCCTCTCGCCGCCGCCATCTCCCTGCGACTGCCTGCGGCCGCTGCAGCCCCCCCCCCTCCCACCGGGCCACAAAGGACATTTGCCGCCGACGCCAGTGAAGCTTCAGCTGGGCGGGGCGCTGCCGGTACTTCCCTCCTGGGGCTCCTGCTCGCAGCTGTCCCCCGGCTTCTGCTCGATGCCGCGGTTTTCGGCGCTGTCCTGCTGGGCCCCAGAGACGGAAGGCGGGAAAAAGGCGAGAAGAATGGAGCTCTCCTTCTTCCTGCCTTCCGTCTTTGGGGCCCAGCAGGACAGCGCCGAAAACCGTGGCATCGAGCAGGAGCCAGGGGACAGCTGCGAGCGGGAGCTCAGTGCAAGGAGCCGCTGACTGCGGGCCCCAATTTGCCCGGGGCCCGGTAGCGCGCTCCCTGTAGTACCCGTCTATCGGCGGCCCTGGGCATACTTAGAGAAGCCCATAATTGCTCTCGCAGCTGCATTCTGCACAATCTGAAGTTTCCGAACACTTTTCAAAGGTAGCCCCATGTAGAGAGCGTTACAGTAGTCAAGCCTCGAGGTGATGAGGGCATGAGTGACTGTGAGCAATGACTCCCGGTCCAAATAGGGCCGCAACTGGCGCACCAGGCGAACCTGGGCAAATGCCCCCCTCGCCACAGCTGAAAGGTGTTTCTCTAATGTGAGCTGTGGATCGAGGAGGACGCCCAAGTTGCGGACCCTCTCTGAGGGGGTCAATAATTCCCCCCCCAGGGTAATGGACGGACAGATAGAATTGTCCTTGGGAGGCAAAACCCACAGCCACTCCGTCTTGTCTGGGTTGAGCTTGAGTTTGTTGACACCCATCCAGGCCCCAACAGCCTCCAGGCACCGGCACATCACTTCCACTGCTTCGTTGACTGGACAACTTTCATACACATATCAATGCATATAGCTTAGATTGGAATGTATCAATAATATACACAATTATACATTTCTATCAATCATTCTTAAATCAATGTCCTACTTTACACCTATTATTTGTTCTGCCGGGCTCTCTGATAGGAGCCTCCCGAAAATTCAAGGATAAAAATTTCAGACACACACACGTTTGAAAATTCAAAACAATGTTCTTTATCACAAAAGTTAAAATAAACTAAGCACTCTTTTTGTATTGCAAAGAGCACTCTTCCCAAAACAACCAGGTAGCCTGTACAATTTCCCTTAAGCAGTCATTAAGTACTTAGCCAGCAGCTGTGAAGAAACTTCACACCCCTTCTTCTTCCAATGAAGGGAGACACACACACACACTGCTCTGCTTTGGTTTCAAAGGCGTGAAAAAGCAACAAAGTCCAGCACACAAGATTCCTGACGAAACTGCAATCAGATACTCTTCCACAACAGCCAAACCCACATGCTGCTATTTATAGCAGCAGCCCTAATTACTGGAGCCCAACCCAAACACAGGTGGCCTCCCTTATTTCCTGTAATATGTTCTTACTTGGTCTCTTCTATGCATAATTCTGCGCTTGCGTGGGTCCAAAACGTCATCATCTGAAGCTATAGAAGATAAGGAAGATTGACTGCCTGGGCTGTGTGCCAAGCCCCCCTCTGCCAAGTCACTCCCACCTTCTTCTTCGTCCGAGGAAACTAAACTCTGAACTGACTCTGTCGGCAATAACACAGGCCTGTGACATGTTGAAGTTTCCCCTGCATCCACCTCCCCATTCCCCGGGGCAGGAGCTGGGCCAGAGCCAACCACAACATTATTTATGTTCATCTGTCTGTTATTCTTCATTTCTTTACACTCCCCTCCCTCTTTCTCTCTACTGTCTTCCTTCTCTCCACTCTTTCTCTTCTCCCTCCACCTTTCTCCTTCTTTGCCCTTCCTTGAGTGAATTTCATCCTGGTTTATCTCTCATTGAACAGCCTGATAATTTGTTCCCGTACACTTTGAAACTATCGGTGTCTTTTCTAAATGTGTTAATTTTTATCATGTCTATGCATACAATTCTTTATTTTAAGTGAATGCTACTTACTTAATGCTACCTCCTCAAAATCTAATTTTGTCATCTGGATCTGCCACTATTCCATTCCATTCTACACTCCATTCCATTCCATTCTACATTCCATTCCATTCTACACTCCATTCCATTCCATTCTACATTCCATTCCATTCCATTCTACACTCCATTCCATTCCATTCTACATTCCATTCCATTCCATTCTACACTCCATTCCATTCCATTCCATTCCATTCTATTCTATTCTACATTCCATTCCATTCCATTCTATTCTATTCTATTCTATTCTACATTCCATTCCATTCCATTCTATTCTATTCTATTCTATTCTATTCTATTCTACATTCCATTCCATTCTACATTCCATTCCATTCTACATTCCATTCCATTCTACATTCCATTCCATTCTATTCTATTCCATTCCATTCCATTCTATTCTATTCTATTCTATTCTACCCTTATTCTATTCAATTCTATTCTCCCCATATCCTTTTATTTATTTTATTTATTTATTTGTCATACAAATATAGTATTGTATTGTAGTATGCTTAACATAATATAAGTATAAAGTAGAGATAAAAAAGATAAGAAAAGACATTAGGACAGGAACGGTAGGCACAAAGGTGCATTTATGCACACCCTTTACAGACCTCTTAGAAAAGGGGAGAGGTCTATTGTAGATAATGTAAGGTTGAAGATTTTGGGATTGGAATAGAATAGAATGGAATGGGATGGGATGGGATGGGGTAGCATAGGAGAGGGGCGGCATACAAATCTAATAAATAACAATAACAATAACAATAGCATAGGATAGGATAGATTCTATTCTATTCCATTCTATTCCATTCCATTCTATTCTATTCTATATTCATGGGGATGCTGCAACAGTTATATGCTTGAAAAGTGGTCATAAGTCAATGTTTTCAGGGCTGTTATAACTTAAAATGGTCACTAAACAAACCGTTATAAATCAAGGAATACCCATACAGAGCAGAGTTTCCTCTTCTCCTTCTGGTAAACCAGATGCCTTTTTTAAAAATTTATTGGAAACTGCATAAACAGACGGGCAATATTTATGGTGTTGCTATGGAGCTATGTAAAGCATGTGAAGAGAAGGACACTGCTTCTGGCCTTAGAGGTTCTGTGCTCATAATAAGAGAGAGGAAGGGAATGGCTCGGTGATATCCAGGATGACAGCTCTGCCAGACACCCAAGATTTATCTTCCAATAGAGGGTTGGGTCTTTTTAAAAAAATCTTCATTGTCTCAACAGGCAACATCTGGATGGCCGTTCATTGCAGGGTGGGCTTGATACTGAAATAAAAATTGAGCTGAACCTGACCGACGGTGCAGGCTGATGCTAGACCCAGCTTCCCTTTGCAGTCAGAAAAAAATTTTAATTAAATTTTTTAATTGATTTTTTAAAAATATAAACACATACACAACATAAAACAGGTGCTCTGTGAGTAGTGCCCGCCATCAGAAAAACATTTACACCCCACCATCAGATCGGGGGTGTTTATTCTATTTACCATTTTAACTCAAGAGCAAAATACTTGTTTACATATTATAAAATGATTCCAATTTATTCCTCGTAGCTTGGTCTCGGATTCTACTTGCCATATATCATCTTACCTTGTCCCATCATCCCACCAGTTGTCGCAAACCAGTTTCATTAACCAAATTCACCCTTTTATCCATAATATCAAATTGAATATGATCCACCATGTACCAATTTTGCATTGTCCATTTTGTCGCATCGCAGTCAGAAACATTTTGAAGAAGGACTTCAGAGATATATCCATCCCAAAGTAATAACCTCATGACCCTCTACACGTTAGGAGAAATTGCTATAGCATGGGATAAAAGAGGGCCAGCTTGAATGGGAATACAATGGGATGGGAATACAAAGCTCCCCAAGCTGAGTTTTATATTCCCATCTCCAAATCTTCCCAAATCACACTGCTGCTGCTGAATGAATGAATGAATAAATGAAGGAAAGAAGGAAGGAAGGAAGCAAGGAAGAAAGGAAGGAAGAAAGGAAGGAAAGAATGAAAGAAAAAGAAATGGGTGGGAGAGGGAAGAAGGAAGGAAGGAGGGAAGGAAGGAAGGAAAAATAGGGGAGGAAGAAGGAAGGAGGGAAGGAGAAGGAGGGGAGGCAAGAAGGAAAGAAAAAGAGAGGGAGGGAGGAAAGGAAGGAAAGAAGGAAGGAAGGAGAAAGTAATGGGAGGGAAAGGAAAGAAGGGAAGGAAGGAAGGAGAGAGAGAGAGAGAAGAAAGGAAGGAAAAAAGAAAGAAGAAGGAAGGAAAGATTTCCTCCCAAAAATGTTGACATAAATTTCAGAGACATTGATGGGAAAGCATTCCCCTCCCATCCCTGGGGCAGAAGGAGGAAGAGAAGTGGAGCAAGAGGTGATTTCCAATGAGAAAAATGGTCCAAGTCATTGTTTAATTGTATAATTGGCTGGATGTTGAGAAAAGGCTAACCATCCAGCTTCCAGGAAGGCCACAGAGTTTGGAAGTCAAAGCACCTCGTTCCAGTATCTTTGGTGCCTGTGTTCCATGCAAATCAGCCGAACTGGGCAAGGGTAGATACTCATCACGGTTCATGCCTGCCCACTGATCCCCTTAGCTGCAAGACTCTGGATTGTATTCCTGCAATAATGATGTAAAGCATTCGTCTTCTTCCTACGACAACTTTGACAACTGCCTGTGGCTTTTTCCTTCAGGGAGCTGTCACTTGGTAATTAAGGAGCCCAAGGTGACTTCTCTCCGCCCTGCACCCAAGAATTACAAGAATTGCAGAAGCGAAGAGCTCCTCCCCCCCCTCATCAATTGTTTTAGAATTCAAGGACATGATAGTCTAGTCAAAAAAAGAATCCAGTGATTGTGTGTTCAAGTATGGGTATGGGTCTGTCTTTATATACATTGCACGGAACACAGGGGAAGACATGTTCATTGTTGCTAGGTGAAGAGGGTTGAGTAGAGTAGAGTAGAGTAGAGTGTTGTGGTTAGCTCTGGCCCAGCTCCTGCCACAAGGACTGTGGATGTGGGGGAGACATCCACATGCTGCAGGCCTGTTTTGCCCCCCCAGTTGAATCTGCTGATGAAGGCTCCTCTGACCAAGAAGACATGAGTGACAGGGAGGAGGAGAGTGTGACAGACAGCTCAGAAGGAGATCAATTATCTAGCTCCTCCTTGGATTCAGAACAAGAGTTAATGATACAGCCACGCATGCGGAGAGCGATGCATAGGCAACAACAACTGAGAGATTATTATCAAAGAAAATGAGGCCACCTGTGATTGGGTGGGGCTGGGGTAATTAGCAGCCTGTGGGTTTGGCCATTGTGGAGGATTATCTGATCGTTGTGTTTCGTGACTGCTTTACTGACTTTGACCTTTTGTGTGCTGATTTTCCCCCGCTTGGAAACTAAACCAGAGCTTTGTGAAAGAAGAAGGATTGTGAATTGCCTCACATCCTTCCCCTGGAGTGGGGAGGGAATGGGAATTTTGCACTATCCTTCCCCTGGAGTGGGGAGGGAATGGGGATTTTGCAGTATCCTTCCCCTGGAGTGGGGAGAGAATGGAGATTTTGCACTATCCTTCCGCTACCACGGCCACTAAGCCATGCCCACCAAGCCACACCACAGCCGCCAATACATGCCCACAGCACCAGTAGTAAAAAAAAATGGATTTCACCACTGCTTGAGTTGCTTATTTTACCTTTGTTATCTAATTTATGGCATTTAAGCTACACATTACAATTTTATAGGCTATTCCCTGCTTACCACTTTTTATATTTTGCAATTTTACCTAGTCATTCTATTCTGCTTTATCGTATACCTGCAAGCTAAGTATCACAGAACTGATAAGGGACTTGTACAAATTACCAGTTTGTTTGGAGACGAGTGCTCTTTGCTATACCAAAAGAGGGCTTGGTTTAAGTGAATTTTCATTATAAAGAACATTGTTTTGAATTTTCAAACGTGTGTGTGTCTGAAATTTGTACCTGTGAATTTTTGGAAGGAGTGTACCAGAGAGCCCGACAGAACAGGTAGAGTAGAGTAGAGTAGAGTAGAGTAGACAAGAAGAGAAGAGAAGAGAGTAGAGTAGAGTAGAATTCTTTATTGTCCAAATGTGATTGGACACATGAGGAATTTGCCTTTAGTGCATAAGCTCTCAGTGTACATAAAAATATAGATGATAAATCATGATCATGATCCTAATAAATACACTCCTCATGAATCATAAGATACAACACAGTGATAGCCATAGGATACTAAATAAGCAATCAAAACAATACTAGGAAATGGGGGAAAAACAATATGAATCATAAAAATACAAGAAACAACGTTATTGTCATATGTAGAAAAGGAGAGAAGTAATAGGAAAGATAAGAAGAATAATCCAGAAGGCAGAAGAATCTCCATAATTCCTGTCAGGTCTAAATCGTAGAAATTGGACTGTTGGAAAACATCAAAAGAAGAATGTATTGTCTCTCATCCTCAAACTTGAGAGTAGTATACAGTGGTACCTCTATCTACAAACGCCTCTACTTATGAACATTTCTAGATAAGAACCGGGTGGTTCAAGATTTTTTTATCTCTTCTGAAGAACATTTTCCACTTACAAACCCGAGCCCCCGAAACTGTAACTGGAAAAGACAGGGAGAAGCCTCCATGGAGCCTCTCTAGGAATCTCCTGAGAGGAAACAGGGCCAGAAAAGGTGGGGAGAAGCCTCCATGGGGCCTCTCTAGGAATCTCCTGGCAGGAAACAGGGCCTCCACCCTCCCTGTGGTTTCCCCAATCGCCTGAGAGAGAAAGAGAGAGAAAGCAAGCAAGAGAGAGAGAGAGAGAGAGAGGCAGGGAAGGAGGGAGAGATAGAAAGAGAGCAAAAAAGAAAGGAAGGGAGAAAGAAAGGGATGGAGAGAGAGGGGAAGGAAGGAAGGAAGGGAGAGAGCGAAAGAGGGAGAGAAATAGAGCGAAAGGGAGGAAGAGAGAGAGAGAGAATTTTTTTGTCCAAACTTTTTTAGACCCCCCCCCACTCCCCCCTGCTCAATGTGCCCCATGATTTTGTATATGTAAAAAATGTGCCGCAGCTCAAAAAAGGTTGAAAATCACTGAGTTAAAGGATGAAACAAGAGCTTCAAATTGAAAAAGTCATTAAAAGAGAAAGTCATTGAGTGAGGACTACCTATAGTGTCATCTTAAGCATCTCTATCACTGCCCTTGTCTTCTATAGAACCACATACCTCCAGAGATCCATCTGCCTTCCTTCCCTGAAAATGCTTTTAAAAAGTAATTAGAATCTCAATTGTTTTCATTTAGGATATTGTTTAAATATCACCAATCAGTTTTTTTCATGGCTTGAATGTATCAACCAAGTGCTTTCGAGTTAATGTTCAATGTATAAATGTGAGTTTAGAGTGGAAAATGACTACAAAATGAGAAGATATTTTGTGAGCTTCTTGGAACAAATTAATGTTACGGTATTTCAGTTTAGTTATCTGTCCCTGTTGCATGATCTATACTTGATTAACATAAGAACATTTATTTATTTATTTATTTATTTATTTATTTATTTATTTATTTATTTATTCATTTGTCCAATACACAAATACATAAGAAGAAAAATAGACATGTAGTAATATATATAAGGGTAGAGTGAACTTAGAGGAGAGGATATATGAAAGAAAGAAAATATATATGATAAGTGAGAGAAAGGAAAGACAATTAGACAGGGGATGAAAGGCACACCAGTGCACTTATGTACGCCCCTTACTGGCCTCTTAGGAACCTGGAGAGGTCAATCATGGAGAGTCTAAGGGAGAAATGTCGGGGGTTAGGGGTTGACACAATTGAGTCCGGCAATGAGTTCCACACTTCGATAACTCGATTGTTGAAATCATATTTTTTACAGTCAAGTTTGGAGCGGTTCGTATTAAGTTTGAATCTGTTGCGTGCTCTTGTGTTGTTGCGGTTGAAGCTGAAGTAGTCATTGACCGGTAGGACGTTGCAGCATATCATCTTGTGGGCAATACAAAACATAAGAAGAGCCCTGCTGAATCAGGCCAAAGCCCATCGAGTCCAGCATTCTGTGTCACACAGTGGCCCACCAATTGTCCATGGGGACCTTGAACAGAAAGAGAAGGCAAAAACCTCCCTTTCCCTTGACCCCCAACAAATAGTACTCAAGGGAACCCTGCCTGCCTCAACCAACATAGAGGCGGCACATGGACATCCGTTTCAATAACCACCGATACACTTGGCATCCATGAATCTGTCTAATCCTGCCTTGAAGCTATCAAGGCTGACAGCTGTCACGACCTCTTCGGGAAGGGAATTCCGTAAACCAACGACTCTCTGGGTGAAGAAATATTTCCCTTTATTTGTCCTCGCTTTCTTACCTATGAGCTTTAGGGAGTGCCCCCTCATCCTAGTATTGTGTGATAGAGAAAAGAATTTTTCTCTATCCACCTTTTCTATCCCATGCATGATTTTATACACTTCAATCAGGTCACCCCTTAAACGCCATCTTTCAAGGTTGAAGAGACCAAGATATTGCAACCTGGTTTCATAAGGGAGGGACTCCCACTATACATAATATATTTCTTTCATAAATACCTAACAATAAAATGGATATACTAAGAAAACTTGACTGTTCTCCCAGACTTTCAAAAGGCTGATAGGTGAGTTCCTGTAGGGTGTTTTGATTGTTATATAGAATTTGCCTTCTGGAGGTCTATGATCTCTCTGTTAATTTATTTATTTTTAAGCCACAAAGTGTCCTTTAGAGCTGGGTAGTTAGCTCACTAACTATTGTCCAAATGAATAAATAACCCACCTCGATTTTTTTATAGGGTGGAGCCAGCACTGACCCGGATTAAAGAGGACCGCAAACGGATTGTCTTACCTGCCATAGACAACATCAAGTACAATACTTTCGAAGTGCAACAGTATGCCAACGCTGCCCACGGCTACAATTGGGGTCTTTGGTGCATGTACATCATCCCACCACAGGACTGGCTGGACAGAGGAGATGAATCTGCGCCTATTAGGTAACTTCCTGCAAAAATGATAGTTTGGGTGCCATTTCTGGGTGATTCTCAAAACATGTCTGGGAGAGATGATGGTAGTGGATCATGAAAATAAAGTGGTCTTTCTGAGCTTGACCGTTGCTTGGTTTTAAACTACTGGTTCTCAGCCTGAGGACTAGAACCCCTTTGGGAGGTCGAACAACCATTTCACAGGGGTCACCTAAGACTGGGATAGGCAAAGTTGGCTCTTCTTTGACTTGTGGACTTCAACTCCCAGAATTCCTGAGCCAATCATGCTAGTTCAGGAATTCTGGGAGTTGAAGTCCACATGTCATAGAAGAGATAACTTTGCCTACCCATGGCCTAAGACATGGTGTTAGGAACTGAACCTTCTATTCTGGGGCCTTGGAACATATTTTTACAATCTGACCAATCAGGCATTTACAGTGGGGGTGTCCCTCTGCCCTTCCCACCAATCGACTTAAAGTTCTGTTGGGAGAATTGGGGCTAGACTTATGGTTGGCGGTCACCACAACATGAGGAACTCTATTAAGAGGTCACGGCATTAGACAGTTTGAGAACCACTGTAGGTTCTGAGCTTGACTATTGAAGGGCCTTAAACCAAGTAGCCAAGTTCCACCGTCATTGTAAGCTTGTTTATTCGTTGGGCTTTTCTCTACTGCTCTATCTAAGTCAGGTATTCTCCGAAGCTACACTAGCTTCCAATCAGTCTCTGGGCACAATTCAAGGTGTTGGTTATCACCTATAAAACCCTACATGGCTTGGGGCCAGAATATCTTTGGGACTGCCTTCTGCCACATAGCTCCCAGTGGCCGATAAGGGCCCACAGGTCTGGCCTTCTCTGGCTCCCGTCGGCTAAGCAGTGTTGGTCGGTGGGGCTTTGGGGGAGGGCCTTCTCTGTGGTGGTACCGGCTCTCTGGAACCAACTACCTCCAGAGTTCTGTACTGCCCCCACCCTACTGGCCTTCTGGAAAGCCTGAAAGACCTGCCTCTGCCTGCAGGCCTGTGGCCATTGACCAAATGATACACCTCTTCCTCCAGCCCCAAAATATATGCATGGTTTTTTAAAGGGGTTTTAAACTGTTTTTTTTTAAAAAAAAAATAATTTTATTGATTTTTTAATTTTTTTTACAAAAGACAAAACATAAAGCATAAATGTGCCATCACCACAAAGAAAAAGAAAAATTCCCTTCACCAAGGAAGATTCAATTTTGTATCCTTCATTGGCTTCATCTCTGGGTTACATTGTTCATTCTTTATAAAGTGATTGAATTTTATTTCTTACATTTGCATCGCTTACTGATATTGTTAATATATGATTTTTGACCTTCTCCCACCGCCTCATTGTTGCTGCTAATTTCTCTTCATTATAATTATGTAGTCTAATTTCCATAATTTCACAGTGAATGTGGTCCGCCATGTATTTGCACCAATTTTTTATCGTCCATTTATTGTCGTCTTTCCACCCAAGCACTATTGTTGCCTGGGCACTTTCTATCGCTGCAGTTTTGATTTCTTCATATTCTTTTACCTCACTATTTTTTATCAATAAAGCTGCTTCCTTGGTTATTTTCCAATTACCATTCGTAATTTCATTTACTTCCATTTGTATTTGTTTCCAAAATTTTTGAACTTTATTACATTCCCAAAACATATGCATAAATGGTTTTAAACTGTTTAAAATTGTCTTTTTAGAGGCCTCTTTTCTGCTATAAGGCGCACAGAGTCCTTCGGGAGTTAGGCGGAATAAAAATAAATAAAATAACATAAAATAACATAAAATAAAATAGAATCATAGAATCATAGAATCATAGAAGCATAGAATCATAGAATCATAGAAGCATAGAAGCATAGAAGCATAGAAGCATAGAAGCATAGAATCATAGAATCATAGAATCATAGAATCATAGAATCATAGAACCATAGAACCATAGAACCATAGAATCATAGAATCATAGAAGCATAGAAGCATAGAAGCATAGAAGCATAGAAGCATAGAATCATAGAACCATAGAACCATAGAACCATAGAACCATAGAACCATAGAACCATAGAACCATAGAACCATAGAACCATAGAAGCATAGAACCATAGAACCATAGAACCATAGAACCATAGAACCATAGAACCATAGAACCATAGAACCATAGAACCATAGAACCATAGAACCATAGAATCATAGAACCATAGAACCATAGAAACATAGAAACATAGAATCATAGAATCATAGAGTTGGAAGGGACCTCCAGGGTCATTGGGTCGAACCCCCTGCTCAATGCAGGATTCATCAAACCATCCCAGAAAGATGACTGTCCAGTCTCTGTTTGAAGACCTCCAGTGAAGGCGAGCCCACCACCTCCTGTGGCAAACTGTTCCACTGGTTTATCACCCTTACTGTCAGAAAGTTTTTTTTTCTGATATCTAATCTAAATCTACTCCCTTGCAGTTTCATTGTTTCTAGTCCTTCCCTGTGCTAATGAGAGCAATGCTGACCACTCTGCTCTGTGACAGCCCTTCAGATATTTGTAGACAGCTATCAAGTCTCCTCTCAGTCTTCTCCTTTGCAGACTAAGCATCCCTAGATCCTTTAACCGTTCCTCATAGGACAGGGTTTCCAGACCACTCACCATCCTTGTAACTCTCCTTTGAACTTGCTCTGGTTTATCAATGTCCTTTTTAAATTGGGCCCCTCAGAATTGAACACAGTATTCCAAGTGTGGTTGTACCAAAGTACAGTAGAGAGGAATAATGACTTCATGTGAGCGAGATTCTATGCTCCTCTTGGTGCATCCTAGGATTGTGTTAGCCTTTTTTGCAGCTGTTTCACACTGTCGACTCATGTTTAATCCGTGATCTACCAATACACCCAGGTCCTTCTCACCTGTGCTGCTGCTCAGACATATTCCTCCCATTCTATATGTGCTGTTTTCATTATTTTTGCCCAGATGTAGGATTTTGCATTATTCTCTGTTAAATACCATTCTGTTAGTTTCAGCCCATTGTTCAAGCTTGGCTAGATCTTTTTGAATCCTGTCTCAATCATATTTAATATTAGCAACACAGCCTAGTTTTGTGTCATCAGCAAGTTTGATAAGTTTTCCTTCAATTCCTTCATCTAGATATAAAAAAAAATAAAAAAAAATAAAATATTCCATCCATAACAGGCCTGGGGTTTTGTTTTGTTTTGTTTTGGGGTGGTGTTCTGCCGGGCTCTCTGGTAGGAGCCTCCCGAAAATTCAAGGGTACAAATTGCAGACACACACACGTTTGAAAATTCAAAACAATGTTCTTTATCACAAAATTCAAAATAAACTAAGCACTCTTTTTGTATTGCAAAGAGCACTCGTCCCAAAACAACCGGGTAGTCTGTACAATTTCCCTTAAGCAGTCATTAAGTACTTAGCTAGCAGCTGTGAAGAAACTTCACACCCCTTCTTCTTCCAACGAAGTGACACACACACACACACGTTGCTCTGCTGTGGTTTCAAAGGCGTGAAAAATCAACAAAGACCAGAAAACAGCAACACACGATTCCTGAAGAACTGCGATCAGATACTCTTTCACAACGGCCAAACCCACACGCTGCTATCTATAGCAGCAGCCCCAATTACTAGAGCCCCACCCAACCACAGGTGGCCTCATTTTCTCCTGTAATAATCCTTCAATTGTTGTCTCCTATGCATCACTCTACGCATGCGTGGATGTGTCATTAATTCTTGTTCAGAATCCAAGGATGATACAGATGATTGATCTCCTCCTGGGCTGTCTGCCAAATTCCCCTCTTCCCTGTCAATCACGCTTCCTTGGTCAGAGGAGGCTTCATCAGCAAATTCTATCGGGAGCAAAACAGGCCTGCGGCATGTGGATGTCTCCCCCGCATCCACCTGCACATTCCTTGGGGCAGGAGCTGGGCCAGAGCTAACCACAACAGGTGGGGTGGGGGCTTTTTTGCCTTCTCAAAGCCACCAGCTTCCCACCACCCTTCAACCTGGCAAACCTACCTAAAGGATGCAAATATACTCTTTGTTCTCCCTTTCCTTTTATCTCTGCCAAACAGGGATGCAAATGGCATTTGGTGAACTTTATTTACCAATGAACAGGCCTCGGTCCTTATCAGCTACCCACCCGACTCTTT
>NC_091959.1:38417554-38460054 GCF_031021105.1 Erythrolamprus reginae | reverse complement strand
CCCTCTGTGTCTCTCTTCATCTCTCTATTTTCTCTCTGTCTCTCCCTCTGTCTCTTTCTCTCTCTCTCTCTCTCTCTCTCTGTGTGTGTGTATCTTTCTGTCTCTCTCTCTCTCTGTGTGTGTGTATGTCTCTCTGTGTGTGTCTCTGTCTCTCTCTGTCTCTATCTCCCTCTCTCTGCTTCTGTCTCCCTGCCTCTCTACCTCTCTGTGTCTCTCTGTCTCCCTCTCCCTCCCACTCCCTCTCTCCTTGTCAGTAAAGTCACCTGGGAAAATGCAAATCATACCTGTGCCAGAATCGTAGAATAGACAGATGGCAAGGCTGATGTTTCCTCCCTGCTGGAATGTCAGATTAAATTAGTTCAGGGAAAGAGATGAGATCAGTCAGAATGGATAATTCCTACGATCCATCCAGCCACATGTCCTGCTTGTCAAAACCAGACTGTCTGAGTCCAGACAGAAGAAGACCTGAAGATGTGATCACCCAAGGCAAATTGTGCCTGCCCGCACCTTGCAGGATTTAACCTTGATGTACTTCAGGAAACATTTGCAATTTATGTCAGAAAAAAACCTTTCTTTCTTTCTTTCTTTCTTTCTTTCTTTCTTTCATTCATTCATTCAGTCAGTCAGTCAGTCAGTCATTCATTGGTGTGTCACCTGTCTGTCTGTCATCTATCTATCTATCTATCTATCTATCTATCTATCTATCTATCTATCTATCCCTATCTATCTATGTATCTATCTATGTATCTATGTATCTATGTATCTATCTATCTATCTATCTATCTATCTATCTATCATCTATCTATCTATCTATCTATCTAACTATCTAATCTATTTATTTATCTATCTATCTACCTCCATCCATCCATCATCTATCCATCTAACCCTCTCTCTGATCTCTCTCTTTATTATCAATTCTCTCTGCAATGGATGGAATAAACCTTATGGAGGATTTGACACTCTCAATTGACAATATTGGTCTGCCAAGATGGTTCAATACAGTAGAATGCAGCTGTCTCTGTTGCTGTCGGAGTCAGCCTGACATGAGGAACACTGAGTCTGCGGACCTGTCCTCAATCTCTGGAAACCTGCAGCTGGACAGGAGAGCTGGGGGGGGATCTTTTTACTCCTTTCAAGCCAATTTTTTTTTCTGGCCTTCCTTTTATCTGAGCTCCTGGGGAATATGGATGTTTTGGGTATCCCTTAGCATCAGTTTATGCTTCTTTGCTTTTTAATTGGAGGAGCGGCCCTATCCCAGCTTTTTTCATTATTATTTGTTTGTTAATTTATAGCCCAGCTTTATTATTTTTACAAGTAATAGCAATTGCAACAGCACTTAGACTTATATACTGCTTTACAGCCCCCTCTAAGCAGTTTTACAGAGTCAGCCTCTTGCCACCAACAATCTGGGTCCTCATTTTACTGATCTAAGAAGGATGGAAGGCCGAGTCAACCTTGAGCCAGTCAGGATCGAACTCTTGGCAGTCAGCAGAGTTAGCCTGCAATATTGCACTTTAACCACTGTGCAACCTGGAAGGAAGGAAGGAAGGAAGGAAGGAAGGAAGGAAGGAAGGAAGGAAGGAAGGAAGGAAGGAAGAAGGAGCATAGAATCTCGCTCTTGTGAAGTCATTATTCCTCTCTACAGTACTTTGGTACGGCCCCACTTAGAATACTGTGTTCAGTTCTGGGGGGCCTAATTTAAAAAGGTCATTGATAAACTAGAGCAAGTTCGAAGGAGAGTTACAAGGATGGTGAGTGGTCTGGAAACCACGTCCTATGAGGAACGGTTAAAGGATCTAGGGATGCTTAGTCTGCAAAGGAGAAGACTGAGAGGAGACTTGATAGCTGTCTACAAATATCCGAAGGGCTGTCACAGAGCAGAGGGAACAGCATTGTTCTCATTAGCACATGGAAGGACTAGAAACAATGGAATGAAACTGCAAGGGAGTAGATTTAGATTAGATATCAGAAAAAAAATTCTAACGGTAAGGGTGATAAACCGGTGGAACAGTTTGCCACAGGAGATGGTGGACTCGCTCTCACTGGAGGTCTTCAAATAGAGACTCGGCAGTCATCTTTCTGGGATAGTTTAGTGAATCCTGCATTGATCGGGGGTTGGACCCAATGACCCTGAAGGTCCCTTCCAACTCTATGATTCTATGATTCTAAGTTTCTATGATTCTATGATTCTATGATTCTATGATTCTATGATTCTATGATTCTATGATTCTATGATTCTATGATTCTATGATTCTATGATTCTATGATTCTATGATTCTATGATTCTATGATTCTATGATTCTATGATTCTATGATTCTATGATTCTATGATTCTATGATTCTATGATTCTATGATTCTATGATTCTATGATTCTATGATTCTATGATTCTATGATTCTATGATTCTATGATTCTATGATTCAGGAAGGAAGGAAGAAAAGGTAATAGCAATAGCACTTAGATTTATAGAATGATAGAACCATATATAATGCTTCACACTGTTTTACAGCCCCCTGTAAGCAGTTTTACAGTCACAATCTTGCTCCCCACAATCCGGGTCCTCATTTTACTGACCTGGGAAGGATGGAAGGCTGAGTCAACTTTGAGACGGTCAGGATTGAACTCTTGGCAGTGAGCAGTATGCAATACTGCAATCCAACCACCGTGCACCATGGATGGATGGATGATGGAAGGAAGGAAAGAAGGACGGAAGGAAGGAAGGTAGGAAGGAAGGAAGGAAGGAAGGAAGGAAGGAAGGAAGGAAGGAAGGAAGGAAGGATAATAGCAATAGCACTTAGATTTATATACCGCTTTACAGTGCTTCGCAGCCCTCTCTAAGCGGTTTACAGAGTCAGCCTCTTGCCCCCAACAATCTAGGTCCTCGTTTTCTTGACCTGGGAAGGATGGAAGGTGGAGTCAACCTTCAGCCGGTCAGGATCAAACTGCCAAACATCTGGCAATCATCAGAATTCACTTGCAATACTGCATTCAAATCACTGGGCCACCACAGCTCTTAAATAACTCAAGATAGTGAACATATCCAACACATCTTAGAGTAGTGTTTCCCAACCTTGGCAACTTGAAGATATCTGGACTTCAACTCCCAGAATTCCCCAGCCAGCAGAAGCTGGCTGGGGAATTCTGGGAGTTGAAGTTCAAATATCTTCAAGTTGCCAAGGTTGGGAAAAACTGCCTTAGAGAATGTTGTAAAAGCACTATGAAGCAGTATATAAGTCTAAAATGCTAGTGCTTATGCCTCCAAAGTCTGTTTCTCCTCTCCTTGGTAGAAAGCTATTTCGTGAGTGGTCCTCAGTGTGAAATCAAGGATTTCAGAATTTGGCTGGATAATACTGAAAAGAAAGTCATTATGAACCGCAATAATCCTGGCAGGGGTTTTGCTGATTCAATTTATCACCTGTCTGTGTAATGACGGTTGTTATTATTTTGATTAAAGACAAATTGATTAGACTGTTTGATGCCCCGCTGGTAGGGAGGGGTTTCCTTTCTCTTTATGTATTTTTGGGGGGAAAGCAGGATTAAAATCCCACTCAGGGAGGTTTTACAGCCAGGGCCTAATAAACAGTAAACTCAATCATCATGAAAATAGGCAGTAATAGCCTTCTAAGGCCGTAACGATATTAGAGGTATGGATCAAGGACAGGTGAATTTAAGGCCTGGATGAGTTAGTGGTTCTTTATGAAGCTTGACACATTTGCTTGGCCTTGGATCTGCAAGTCGTAAATTGACCGCCATGGTTTTATCTGCCCCCCCCCCCATTTTTGAAACTTTGGAGGTCAAATCTGAACTTTCTGACTGTGTTTTTGAGAAGATATGTACGCCAGGGGTGGGTTGCTGCCAATTCGGTTTGGATCATCTGAACCAGTGGCAAACTGGCATCGATGGCCGGCTGGCAGCACCCATAAACCGGTCCTCTGGTCGCTGCTCTTTGAAAGCGGCTGGCAAAGAACCTTCTGCGCAATTGCGCAATGTGATGTAGGTACACACAATACACCCACTTCCAATGCCCTGTGGACCGCTAGGGAAGGTAGGTAGAACCTACCCTTGATGTACACTCTTCCTGTTGTTTAAAACTAAAAATGTGCTTCTTCTCCTTCTCTTCCTCTTCTTCTTCCTCCTCCCTCCCACCTCCTCTTCCTCCTCCTCCTTCTCCTCTTCTTCTTCTTCTTCCTCCTCCTCCTGCTCTTCCTCCTCCTTCTCCTTCTCTTTCTCCTAATTTTCTCCTTCCTCTTCTTCCTCCTCCTCCTGCTCTTCCTCCTCCTTCTCCTAATCTTCTCCTTCCTCTTCTTCTTCCTCCTCTTCCTCCTGCTCTTCCTCATCCTTCTCCTCCCAATCTTCTCCTTCCTCTTCCTCTTCCCCTCCTCCTCCTTCTTTTTCCTCTTCCCTTTCTCCTCCTTCTCCTTCTCTATTTCTTTCTCCTCCTGCCGCTACTCTTTCTCCTTCTCCTCCTCTTCTTCCTCCTCCTCTTCCTTGTCCTCCTCCTCTTCTTCCTCTTCTCCTTCTCCTTCTCCTAATCTTCTCCTTCCTCTTTCACTTCCTCCTCTTCCTCCTTCTTTTCTTTCTTCTTCTCATTCCCTCTCTGACTCAACAGGACCCCTGCCATGATTGGATGTTCGTTTGTGGTGGACAGAGACTACTTTGGAGAGATTGGCCTCCTGGATCCTGGCATGGAGGTTTATGGAGGAGAAAACATTGAACTCGGTATGAGGGTGAGTTGTATGTCCATTGTCTTCATGAATCGACGTTCAGTTGTGGCAGTGCTTCTCAATTTATTTTCTGTTGCCCCCACCCCCCAGAAACATTTTGTGCTCCCCAAACTCTCTGCCAGGAGGATTGTTTGCAATATTTGGCACATTTTCGCTGAAAAAATTCAAGCTTATCAGCGCAATTGAGGTGTAATTTATTTGGTTTCATGTGGTCCACTGCCAACATTTTTAGACACAGCAAACATATCGATCTTTTCTCGTCTCCCACCGTAGTCACAGTGAAGCCAAGCGCAACATATACTTCATCATATTTCCTCGTCTTAGCTTTCGGGAGACTTACATTTGTCTCATTATCTCCGTCTCTCTCCTCCTTTCTTTTCATCCCTGTTATATATTTTTCCATGGTGTCTCTTAAGGGTTTGTTATCTGCCCTTCATATCTCCTGCTCGGTGCTGTGTGCTATTGTTCGGTACAAAAAACTCCCTGCGACAAAAAAAAATAGGACATTCCCTGGGGTCACACACACATCAGTATCACTCCACATACACACAGGGAGACCCCGCCCCACTATTTGAGAAGCAGTGAATTAAGGGAAGATCTGAAGAAATGAAATTTTCTCTGTTTACATGGTCATCACTGGCCTTGGTTCTTCCTTTGCTACTGTGTTTCCTTGAAAATAAGACCCTGTCTTATGCATTTTTTGCCACTAAAATAGGCACCAGGTCTTATTTTGGAGGGGAGGTTCATCCACTTGATGCCGTCACTTGCACACATCGCCCCCAGCCTCCTTTTTGCTATAAGACACCTTCAGGAATTTCTTCTGCGACTGGCAAGGCTTTCCTGAAGGCCTATGTAGCTGATAACAGGTCACCCTGGAGTGGTCGGGGTCTTAATTAGGACTTATTTGGGGGCTAGGGTTTATCTGTTTATTTATTTTTTGTTTGTTTGTTTATTCTTATTTATTTAAATATGTTAAGGGTTAAATAAGGTCCAGGAGAGAAATGTGTTTTTAATAGGAAAGTGAACATAAGAACAAGGGGACACAATCTGAAGTTAGTTGGGGAAAAGATCAAAAGCAACATGAGAAAATATTATTTTACTGAAAGAGTAGTAATCTCTGGATGGAGTTGGTTCCAGAGGGCCGGGGCCGCCACAGAGAATGCTCTTCCTCTGGGTCCCACCAAACGACATTGTTTAGTCGACGGGACCCGGAGAAGGCCAACTCTGTGGGACCTAATCGGTCGCTGGGATTCGTACGGCAGCAGGCGGTCCTGAAGGTATTCTGCTTTAATTGCTTTAGTCAGGCAAGATTCTGTCTGTAGTTGAGGAACAATAAAGGACATTTCTCCCAAGTAAGTCCGCGTTTCTTTCTTGTTCCTGAGGCCTGACTTGAAGAAAGAGAAGGGTGTGTGTGTGTGTATCCTTTCAAGTTGAATGGTTGTTGATTTCATTGTATTTACTTGTGCATGTGAGTGTCCTCTAACTGAAGTTTACTTTCAAAGAAAGATGACTTAACGTGGATGAAAATGACACCCCATTGAAATCAGGAGTCCGACGTTGCTCTGAAATCCACTCAAACGTCACATATTTCTTTATCTTGAAGAAGAAAAAAGGCAAAGCTAAATCTCAGGACAATGATGTCAAATTTAAGTAGACACCCCCGAGAACATGGCAGGACGTGGTGATGTTCCTGGTGGCTGTCAGTTTCTTTGAATGCTCTGCGGCTATTTTTGCCTCTCCCTCGTGTGCTTTCTACATACAAGCCGTTTGTCCTTTGACTACTTATGGATCTCTCTGACTTATTTATTGATTTCTTCATAGAAGAGCTGCCATAGCTTTGTTCTTGATTTGGTTCACCCACCCACCCATCCCCGGGCTTAAAATAATAAGATTTTGTGGGTCTTTGAACAGTCACTGCTTTGCTTGCTTCCTTGTTTCCTTGTTTCCTTTTTCCTTTCTTGAATGGCCCTCGTTCTGCTATAACCATTTCTAATAGCCTTGCAGTTTACCTATGCTGAATTTAAACTCTGCCCTGTTCCTTTTGTTGCATTAACTGATAATGTAGCAGCTTCTGAAAGCCTCAGCGTGTGCCGGATCAAATCTTGAAAAGAAAGGTCATTGGCTTGCTATTATGTTGAAAGTCACACAAGTCACTTCCATTTTCGTTAGATGTAGGCGAGCATTTTACCTATGTAAGGCGTACCTCTTGCTGGTGAATGACAAAGCTTGTGACTCATTCATAGAAGAGCCGGCGTCCCCTGATGCTTTCAACTTTTATAAAACATTTGCAAGAGACCTTGGAGGTTTTCTAGTCCAACCTCCAAGGACAAATAAAGGGAAATATTTCTTTACACAGAGGGTCCTTGGTTTATGAAATTCACTTCCAGAAGAGGTTGTGATAACTTCAAGGCAGGATTAGACAGATTCATGGATGCCAAGTGTATCATGGGTGGTTATTGAAACGGATGTCTGTGTGCCGCCTCTATGTTGGTTGAGGCAAGCAGGATTCCCTTGGGTCCCATTTGTTGAGGGTCAGGGGAAAGGGAGGGTCTTGCCTTCTCTTTCTGCTCAAGATCTCCATGGACAATTGGTGGGCCACTGTGTGACACAGAATGCTGGACTCGATGGGCTTTGGCCTGATTCAGCAGGGCTCTTCTTATGTTCAAGCAGGGGTAGGCAAAGTTGGCTCTTCTATGATTTGGAGACTTCGACTCCCAGAATTCCTGAGCCAATCATGCTAAGCTCAGGAATTCTGGGAGTTGAAGTCCACATGTCACAGAAGAGCCAACTTTGCCTACCCCTGCGGTAAACCATTCTGGACAAACAACTGTCCAGTCTCTTGTTTAAAAACCTGCAGTGATAGAGCATCCACAACTAATCCGGTTCCACTGATTAATTGTTCTCACTGTCAAGAAGTTTCTCCTTGGTTCTAGATTGGATCTTTATTTAATGATCTTCCATCAAGTAGAATGGGATGGGGTGGAATGCGATGGGAATGGGGTGGGGAAGGGGGAGGGGAAAGGAAAGGAAATGTTAGAGTAGGGTAGGGTAGGTTGGGGTGGGTGTTTATCTGTTAATGCAGCCCAGGGTTCGGTTGGGTCATTCTGGCAGCCACAGCACTCAGTTTGCATGAGTGGTGTTGCTGGCCCTGTCATTTCAATGCCACACACATAGAAACATAGAAACATAGAAGACTGACGGCAGAAAAAGACCTCATGATCCATCTAGTCTGCCCGTATACTATTTTCTGTATTTTATCTTAGGATGGATATATGTTTATCCCAGGCATGTTTAAATTCAGTTACTGTGGATTTATCTACCACATCTGCTGGAAGTTTGTTCCAAGGATCTACTACTCTTTCAGTAAAATAATATTTTCTCATGTTGCTTTTGATCTTTTCTCCCAACTAACTTCAGATTGTGTCCCCTTGTTCTTGTGTTCACTTTCCTATTAAAAACACTTCCCTCCTGGACCTTATTTAACCCTTTGACATATTTAAATGTTTCGATCATGTCCCCCCTTTTCCTTCTGTCCTCCAGACTATACAGATTGAGTTCATGAAGTCCTTCCTGATACGTTTTATGCTTAAGACCTTCCACCATTCTTGTAGCCCGTCTTTGGACCCGTTCAATTTTGTCAATATCTTTTTGTAGGTGAGGTCTCTACTTAAGAACTTCATTCGTTCCGTGACCAGGTTCTTAAGTAGAAACGTTTGTAAGTAGAAGCAATTTTTCCCATAGGAATCAATGTAAAAGCAAATAATGCCTGCAAACCCATTAGGAAAGAAATAAAAGCTCAGAATTTGGGTAGGGGGAGGAGGAGGAAGAAGAGGAGGAGGACAGTCGCTGCTGAAGGTGAGGGGAGGGGAATTTTAAAAATCCAAAACTTTAAGGCTTAAAAAAAAAGAGGGACTCTGAGGCGGCGAGGAGGAGCATGTGACTCCCATACACCCGGCTGCCTCCTATACACTGCGCCAGAGAGAGAAACCCAGGAGGAATGGCAGGAAACTGGCCGGGCCTTCGTGCCACTCTCAAATTTCCTGGGAAACTTTTCCGGACTTGGGTTCTTAAGTAGAAAATGGTTCTTAAGAAGAGACAAAATAATCTTGAAAACCCGGTTCTTATCTAGAAAAGTTCTTAAGTAGAGGCATTCTTAGGTAGAGGTACAACTGTATATATATAAGCCAGACATGCTGAAAGAGGTTTTATATATATATATAACCGCTTTCAGCATGTCTGGCTTTTTGAAATTCTGGGTGTGATGCAGTCGAAGGGGGTTCCTGAGGGCAACTCTGTTCTTTTCTTCTAGGTTGATTGGATCTGGATTAATATTTTTCTCCGGTGGATGTGACAGTCAGGTTGATGTAGGAGTGCCATACCGGCTTAGCGCAAACCCTTTGAGCTTTTTAATTAAACCCAGCAGGCTAGCTGTGTCCCCTTTTGAAGTTCTGCTTTCGCTTACACGGGTCCCTGGGGCTACCTTCAAAATGCCAGCGTGTGGCAGCATTCTCTTGGTCTACCTGATAAAACAACCAGGCTTATAAATAACTAGTGCAAATCTTCCCGAGGATTTGGGAGGTGAGGTTGGGGTGGGGGGAGAGAACGGCCGATTTAATGCTCGGGCTGCTAATCTTTAATTCGAAGACTGGAACCCTGTGAAGAGCCGCTGTCGTGTTTCTGAATAACAAAGTAGCATTTGAAGCATTAGAGAAACTGATAGGGCTCAGGAAGATGGGCTTTGAGGAATTAAAGACCGCAGGGTGTGAAAATCGTGTAGAAGCAGGACCTCGCAGGTGGAAACCTTCGCTGGGGGTTCCTGCAACCGATTCCTTAAATCCTAAAGAGGTGGCAGCATGCACAAATGGTAAAAAGCAGGAAAGCCATACTCCTACTGTTGTGGTTAGCTCTGGCCCAGCTCCTGCCCCAAGGATTGTGGATGTGGGGGGAGACATCCACATGCTGCAGGCCTGTTTTGCCCCCGGTGGAATCTGCTGATGAAAGCTCCTCTGACCAAGAAGACATGAGTAACAGGGAGGAGGAGAGTGGGGCAGACAGCTCAGAAGGAGATCAATTATCTAGCTCCTCCTTGGATTCAGAACAAGAGTTAATGATACAGCCACGCATGCGGAGAGCGATGCATAGGCAACAACAACTGAGAGATTATTATCAAAGAAAATGAGGCCACCTCTGGTTGGGTGGGGCTGGGGTAATTAGTGAGGCTGCTGTAAATAGCAGCCTGTGGGTTTGGCCATTGTGGAGTATTATCTGATCCTTGTGTTTCGTGACTGCTTTACTGACTTTGACCTTTTGTGTGCTGATTTTTCCCCGCTGTGAAACTAAACCAGGGCAAAGTGTGTTTCACTTTGTGAAAGAAGAAGGACTGTGAATTGCCTCACAGCTGCAAGCTAAGTATCACAGAACTGATAAGGGACTTGTACAAATTACCAGTTTGTTTTGGAGACGAGTGCTCTTTGCTATACCAAAAGAGGGCTTAGTTTAAGTGAATTTTCATTATAAAGAACATTGTTTTGAATTTTCAAACGTGTGTGTGTGTGAAATTTGTACCTGTGAATTTTTGGGAGGATTCTACCAGAGAGCCCGACAGAACACCTACAAAACTTAGAAAGCCAAAAGATCCACAGTACTCATTTCCTAGAATAGAATTGGAATTGGAATTGGAAGGTAGCCAAAACAAACACACACACACACACGTGAAAAGTCAACAATACTTTCTTTATCCACAGTAAAATAGAAGCAAACCCCCCTTTTTGTAGTCAAAGGGCTCACTTTCAAAGCAACCAGACTTGAATGCAGTGAAATAACAAAAAAAAACAAACTCAAAGCAATTAACAAGTAGCTGTGAAGTCGTCACAGCTACTCTCCTTCAGACTGTTGTCCAAATTCACACGCTTAACTATGATTTACGTTCAGAGCCCTGATATCAAAGCACATAGTCCTTGGTGAATCCAAAGAGTCAAGCAAAATACACTATCACAAATAGATATTCTTCCACACTGAGAGGCCAGCACGCTGCCCATTTAACAGCAGCCCTCATTAGTTGTACCACACCCAAGCACAGGTGAACTCTCTTATCTCTTGTAATACCTACGTAGCTGCTCTTTCCTATTCAAGGCACTTCGCCTATGTACGTCAATAAATGCTTCTTCATCAGAGTCCAGTGAAGATAAAGAGGATGATTAATTGCTTCCTAATGGGCTGCCTGCCAGGCCCCCCTCTGAGGGTCCCATTTCACTGTCACTCTCTGCTTCTGACGATACTTCGCTGTCCGAGACAGTCGGCAGTAAAACAGGCCTCTGACACTGGGAAGATTCACCCACATCCATCTCCATAGTCCTTGGGGCAGGAGCTGGCCCAGAGCCAACCACCACAATGTCTTGTTCTACTCTAAGGTGCTTTGGAGAATAGGTTTACTACCTCTTCTTTGTGGCAACCCCTGAGATATTGGAACATTGCTATCATGTCTCCCCTGGTCCTTCTTTTCATTAAACTAGACCTTCCCAGTTCCTGCAATCGTTCTTCATATGTTTTAGCCTCCAGTCTCCTAATCATTTTTGTTGCTCTTCTCTGCACTTTTTCTAGAGTCTCAACATCCATTTTGCATTGTGGTGACCAAAACTGAATGCAGTACTGTATTCCAAGTGTGGCCTTACCAAGGCATTAAAAATTGGTATTAATTTGATTAATTTGATTCTATCCCTCTGTTAATGCAGCCTAGAACTGTGTTGGCTTTTTTGGCAGCTGCTGCACACGGCTGGCTCCTATTTAAATGGCTGTCCACTAGGACTCCAAGATCCCTCTCACAGTTACTTCCACTAAGAAATACAGTGATCCCCCGCTCGTTGTGAGGGTTCCGTTCCAGGACCCCCCGCAACGAGAGGGTTTTCGCGAAGTAGCGCTGCGGAAGTAAAAACACCATCTGCGCATGTGCAGATGGTGTTTTAAACTTCCGCAGCGCTAGCGAGGAGCCGAAGATTGGGGGGCGGCGCGGCTCTTTTAAAACATCGCCGCCGACATGGGGGGCTCGCTAGCACCCCCCCGAACCCCCAACCCGGGTTTGGGGGGGTGCTAGCAAGCCCCCCATGTCGGCGGCGATGTTTTAAAAGAGCCGCGCCGCCCCCAATCTTCGGCTCCTCAGCGGCGAGCGAGCGAAGCCAAGCCGGCAGCAATGTCGCCGCCGCTGCAGCCAACGCGCGCTACGATCTTCCGGGCCAGCCAGGCTCAGCGGATCAAGCCCGGCTCCTCTCGGCCCAGCATCCCGGGCCAAGCGGCTGCCTTCCGTCACTGAGCCTGGCTGGCCCGGAAGATCGTAGCGCGCGTTGGCTGCAGCGGCGGCGACATTGCTGCCGGCTTGGCTTCGCTCGCCGCTGCAGCCAACGCGCGCTACGATCTTCCGGGCCAGCCAGGCTCAGTCACGGAAGGCAGCTGCTTGGCCCGGGATGCTGGGCCGAAAGGAGCCGGGCTTGAAGATCGCAGCGCGCGTTGGCTGCGGTGGCGAGGGCTTGCGATGGAGGGTGGAGGAAGCGGCCATGGGAGGGCGAGCTGCCTCAGGGAGGAGGATCGGGCGGGACCAGGTGGGGGCTGGAATTTCTCCGCCAGGGCGAAGGGCGGGCGAGCAGCGAAGGGCGGGCGAGCGGGTGCTGGGGAGGGCTTCTCGCCCTCCCGCCAGCAAGAGGGGGAGCGAACGGCGTGGGCAGGCGAAGGGCGGGCGAGTGGCAGCAAGGAGTTTGCGTGGGCGGTGGGGAAACTCCTCGCTGATGCCAGCAAGAGGGGGAAGACCCAGGGAAGCCGCCCAGCAGCTGATCTCCCGGTTGCCATCTACGCATGCGTGCCCATAGAAAAAAAGGGCACGCATGCGTAGATGGTATTTTGACTTCCGGGTTGAAAAATCGCAAATTACCCTGTTCGCAATGGTCGGGGACGCAATAACCGGGGGATCACTGTATATCACATATACTGTACCTGTGCATTTTGTTTTTCTTGCTTAAATATATTCTCACACTACTGGCGTTTCTTCTAAAATCATTATTTTTATATCATAGAAACATAGAAGTCTGACGGCAGAAAAAGACCTCATGGTCCATCTAGTCTGCCCTTATACTATTTTCTGTATTCTATCTTAGGATGGATATATGTTTATCCCAGGCATGTTTAAATTCAGTTACTGTGGATTTATCTACCACCTCTGCTGGAAGTTTGTTCCAAGGATCTACTACTCTTTCAGTAAAATAATATTTTCTCATGTTGCTTTTGATCTTTCCCCCAACTAACTTCAGATTGTGTCCCCTTGTCATTTCTATACCTCATTTCTATACATGTAACTCTTTATTCTAGGTATATACTGTATATACTGTTAATCTAATGTTGTTTCCTCAAAATCTAATTCTGTCACCACTGTTTGTTCTCCATGACTAAAACTCTTCTAGATAAGATACAAGGTCCTAGGAACTTACAGGAAGTCACAAATCCCAGTCGCCAGTAAATATCAAAACACTAATTTGGAAAGTGTCAGCACTTACAATTCTCCAGGCTGTTCTCTTCTCAGACAGCCAGTCCAAATGAGAGAAGAAATTTGATTAGAACTCGAGCAGGGAAGAAAGGGTATATTAGGAGTATGCTGTGTTTCACAAATAATGGATTTTCCAACCGTCTGGGGTTGTTGTTGTTTTTTTAGATCACACAATGTTTTTAGAAGGCGCTGTCTCAATAAATGGTAATTTTCTGAGCAGCTTTTTCTGTCGGGTTAACTCTGACATCTTTTAGAACAGACCCATTTCATTTCTAAGGGCAATTGTTTGCTTAGAATATTTTATTTATTTTTATTTATATATTCATTTGTCCAATACACAAATACATAGGAAGAAAAATAGACATGTGATAATATAAAAGAGGGTGAAAGTGAACTTAGAGGAGAGGATATATGAAAGGAAGAGAATATATAAGATAGGTGAAAGGAAGGAAAGACAATTGGACAGGGGACGAAAGGCACACCAGTGCACTTATGTACGCCCCTTACTGGCCTCTTAGGAACCTGGAGAGGTCAATCGTGGAGAGTCTAAGGGAGAAAGGTTGGGGGTTAGGGGTTGACACAATTGAGTCCGGTAATGAGTTCCATGCTTCGACAACTCGATTGTTGAAATCATATTTTTTACAGTCAAGTTTGGAGCAGTTCGTATTAAGTTTGAATCTGTTGCGTGCTCTTGTGTTATTGAGGTTGAAGCTGAAGGAGTCATTGACCGGTAGGACATTGCAGCATATGATCTTGTGGGCAATACTCAAATCGTGTTTTAGGCGCCAGTATATTAACTTAATATCCTGGCATTCAAAAAACTTGTCTTGCTTAATAGCAGAAATGAAAAAGGGGAGAAAAACCAGGATGAGTTTCTATCTTTTCAAAATTAATTCCAGTTTCAACTACTCTGTATGCGCTACACAAAAGCATCTGAGCACGTTTCCAACACTGCATATCACAGATCTTAGCACACTTAGATCGTTCTTCAAAAATAGCTGGAATAAAAACAAAAATAGTTAACAATATATTGTAACCTAGTTTACATATTATTAATAGCAAGGTGAGCTCTGCATCTCTTCTCCAATTCCTGTATCTTATTCCTGCAGTTTTAGGATAGTAATTTATAGCTTCAGGCAAAGAAGGATAATTGGACGGAGGCATAGGAGGTTGAAGAATTTAATTAAAAAATATATATTTTCATTACTTCCTCCTACAGGAGGGCTATACTACTTCAGTACAGAGTAGGATGAAAGTTTGGATGTCATAATCTTACTCAATGCCAGAAGTCCTCCACAGTGGTGCCAACACACAACCTTTACCATAGAATCCCTCTAAACCAGAGGTCCCCAACCGCCGGTCCGCGGACCAGCACCGGGCCGTTGGGGGTTTTCAGCCGGTCCGCGGCGCCAGGGCCCCCTTGGCCTTTCCGCAAAACCAGCGGCGCTCCCCCCGCCAGCCAGCCAAGCCCCGCGCCCGCCGGAACCGGCTCCTCGCTCTCCCCCCGCCGCCCGTCGCGTTTGCAGGAGGTGGGGAGGGTCGGGCGGCCCGCCAAGGCCAGGAGGGACGCCGCTGCCCCCCCCTTCCCTCTCTCCGCCCGCCGCTGCGCCTCCTTGACGCCGAGAGGAAATGCCGGCAAAGGCTTTTCTCAGCGGAGGTCTTCAATGTCGGGGGCGCACGGGCGGTTGCACGCGCTCCCTATCTCCCTGCTAGCCCACTCGGAGTATTCAAAATAAGAAAAACCTTTGCCGGTGAAGGCTTTTCTTATTTTGAATATTCCGAGTGGGCTAGCAGGGAGATAGGGAGCGCGTGCAACCGCCTGTGCGCCCCCGACATTGAATATCACCTTCGCCGGCCCCACCTCTCCTGCAAACCCCCTTGCTGAGAGCCCGGGGCGAAAGTGCTCTCGCAAAGGTGAGGCGGGCAGGGCGTGCGCGCGTCACCGCTGAGAAGAACGGAGAACGAGAGTGAGTGATAGCAACAGACAGCAAGATAGAGAGAAAGTGAGAAAGAGAGAGTGAGAGAAAGGGGGGAGAAAGAGATAGCAAGAGAGAGAACAAGAGAGAGAAAGAGCGTGAGAAAGAAAACAAGAAAGAGTGAGAGAGAGAGAAAGCAAAAGGGACAGAAAGAAAACAAGAGAGAGAAAGTGAGAAGAAGAGAGAGAAAGAGGGGGAGAGAGAGAGAAAGAGAGGGAGAGGGAGAAAGAGAGAGGGAGAGGGGGGAGAGATAGCAAGAGAGGGAGAGAGAGAAAGAGAGAGGGAAAGGGGGGAGAGATAGCAAGAGAGGGAGAGAGAGAAAGAGAGAGGGAAAGGAGAGAGGGGGAGAGAAAGAGAGAGGGAGAGAGAGAGGAGATAAAGGAAGAGGAGAGAGAGAAAGGAAGAGAAAGAAAGAAAGAGGGATAGAAAGAGAGAGAGAGTGAGAGATGCTCAGTGAGCCTTTCTTTGAAGTTGCCTTTCTTTCTTTCTTTCTTTCTTTCTTTCTCTTTCTTGCTTTCTTTCTTGCTCTTTTTCTTTCTCTCTTTTACCTTCCCTTCCTCTATTTCTTCTTTTCTTTCTCCTTCCTACCTTCTTCCCTTACTCTCCCCTTTCATAAGTTTCCTTGCTTCCTTCCTCTGTTCCTGTCCCTTCCCCCCTTCTTTCTTTCTTTCTTTCCTTCCTTCCTTTCCTCCCTCCATTTCTTGCTTTCCTTTCCCTTCCTCCCTTCTTTCCTCCCTCATTCCCTTCTTTCACTCCTTCCTCTCTTACTCTCCCCTTTCACACCTTTCCTTGCTTCCTTTGCACCCTTCTTCTGTTCCTGTCCCTTCCCTCTTTCCTTCCTTCCTTCCCACCCTCCGTCCATTCATTCACCCATTCCTCTCTTGATCGCCCCTTTTACGGCGCCGCTGACAGCTAGCTCCCCCCCCCCACCGGGCCATGGAAAACTGGTCTAGCTTAAAGCCGGTCCCTGGTGCAAAAAAGGTTGGGGACCTCTGCTCTAAACAATACATAGTGGTGAAATGCAATTTTTTTTTTACTACCAGTTCTGTGGGTGTGGCTTGGTGGGCGTGGTAGGGGAAGTGGTATTGCAAAATATCCATTCCCATCTCATTCTAGGGCAGTGTTTCTCAATTATTTTCTGTTATGCCCCCCCCCAGGGAAAAGTAAACATTTCATGCACCCCTTCAACTCTCCACCAGGACGATTGTTTGCGATATTCAGCACATTTTTGTTGAAAAACCCCAAGCGGCTTATCAGCGTGATTGGGATGTAATGTGTTTATTATTATTATTATTATTATTATTATTATTATTATTATTATTATTATTGTTGTTGTTGTTATTACTACTACTATTATTATTGTAATTATCATTATCATTATCATTATCATCATCATCATCATCATCATCATCATCATTATTATTTATTAGATTTGTATGCCGCCCCTCTCCACAGACTCGGGGCGGCTCACAGCAGTGACAAAAACAATATACATTGACAAATCTAATAATTCAAAACCTAAAATAACACTTGTACATTTAAAAATCTAAAAGCAAAGAACCCCAATATAAAAACATATATACAGTCATATCATGCACTAAAACTACATAGGCAGGGGGAGATGTGTTAGTTCCCCCACGCTTTACAACAGAGGTGGGTTTTAAGGAGTTTACAAAAGGCAAGGAGGGTGGGGGCAGTTCTAATCTCTGGAAGGAGCTGATTCCAGAGGGTCGGGGCCGCCACAGAGAAGGCTGTTCCCCTGGGTCCCGCCAGACGACATTGTTTAGTTGACGGGACCCGGAGAAGGCCAACTCTGTGGGACCTGACCGGTCACTGGGATTCGTGTGGGAGAAGGCGGTCCCGGAGATAATCTGGTCCGGTGCCATGAAGGGCTTTATAGGTCATAACCAACACTTTGAATTGTGACCGGAAACTGATCGGCAACCAATGCAGACTGCAGAGTGTTGGTGTGACATGGGCATACTTGGAAAAGTTTAAGTGATGCCTTAATTTATTTGGCTTCATGCTGTCCACTGCCAACATTTGTAGACACAGTAAACATACTGGTCTTTCTTCATCTCCCACCATAGTCACAGTGAAGCCAAGCGCTACATACACTTCATCATACTTTCTCGTCTTAGCTTTTGAGAGACTTACGTTTGTCTCATTATCTCCGTCTCTCTCCTCCTTTCTCTTCATGCCTGTTAATATTTTTCCATGGTGCCTCTTAAGGTTTGTTATCTGCCCTTCATATCTCTTACACTGTGCTTTCTGATTGTGCGGTGAGAGCTCCCCCTCCAGGCCGCCACACTACTCTTTGAACAGTCACTAAATTAATGGCTAGGAGTCAAGGACTACCTGCATATGATTGGTCCATGATGTTAGCTGAGTACAAGCCCCTTTCAATATTTCCCCTCTCCAAGAAATCTGATGATATGGGCAGCAGGCAGGACGGGGTGGAACACAGTTCCACCGGCAGAAATGAAGCTGACCAGTGGCAGTCACTTCCTGGATTACTGATCTCGGCTTGGAGCTCCTTTTTTTCCCTGCTGCTGATGCTGCGTCTATGCTCCTCGCTTTTTTCCTCTTTCCTCCTTCCTGGCCTCGGAGGAGCTTCCCTCTCTCCTGCTTGGCTCCCCTCCAGCCTCACGTGGCCAACACCCGAGGCCAGGAAGGAGGAAAGAGGAAACAAGCAGGAAATACAAAACAAATTGTCGCCCCAGCGACAATTGAGGTTGTAAATTGAGGACTTAACAGTTCACTTGAACGATGATGATCATTCAAGCCACTCCCACATGGTCACATGGCCAGTAAGCCACTCCTATCCAGGCCGCACCCACAAAATAAGCCACACCCACAGTGTGGCAGTAAAACTTTTGGCTGCCCATTACTGCACACACCACCACAATGAGTGGTGTGTTTTTGGCCAGCTGGATGAGTCAGGTTACAACCCTCTTTGTGATGGTACCAGTTGATGAAGATGGATGGAGAAAGCTATTGTTGATGGAGGCATTATGCAAGCCACATCAATCCGGAGATATTTTTATGCACAGGAAGAACATCCAGGCTAGGTTGTGTTCTGATTTCCAGCTAGAACCTTGGTTAATTGGAAATAAAGCTTACAGAATGCAGAGATTTATAAAGCAAAAAACATCATCTTTATTCCTTCTCTCTTCCATTACAAAACTACGTCATTTGCAGGCAAATACTTTTATCTCATTCTTTAGTGGAAAAAGCATAAAAATGTCCTCTGAGCACTCCTCCCTTATCTTAAGATTTATGGCTAGGCAGCATTAGTCCAGAGTAATAAAAACAACAGTTAAAAGACACAAAAGAACATAGCTTACTTCACAGCCACAGAACGGCACATCCATATTGATTTATAGCAACATTGAAAACTCCACCCTTCTTCTCCGCTGGCACCCGGACATGATGAATTAATTACTTAATTAATTAATTACCCCGTTCCTCACCTTAATATTTCTTTCCTGACACTTGTTCTCTTCATCTTTGTAATAATCTGAAATGAGGATTTAACCATCTATTATCTGTCTCTTCTTCACTGGAGTCTGGGCTCATAGAAACGTCCTGTGGTTGGTCTCCCCCTTGTTCTTCTGCCTGTAAATCAGGACCTGCCACTAATTCATAAACACTATCTGAATCAGAATCAGAATCTTCAAAATCTTCAAACTGAACAGGCGTATATACAACAGTTTGTGGCCATCATTAGCTCTTTAAAATGAGAATGTGGAATGGGTCTTTACTTTCTCCTTGTCGGCATGAGAATCAGCTTTAAATCCTTCTTAGAAACTGGCAGCGCTATTATGATCGAAATGACGGGCAAGCATGCACATCCCACCACTGCCACAGCCAAAATCAATGACATTCCTCCAGGCTAAACATTAATTTATAGCACCACCGCATGAGTGTGTCATTCCGCTAATGAATTCTCCAGCGAGCGTAGGTGTGCTGAACAACAAAGACGAATACCCATGTGCATGCAGGCATAATATAGATTTATGGCCTTGCTAGTGCCTGTGTGATTTTGCTTGTAGGCCAAGCATTTTGATGCAATTTTGTGGGTAAGCTGTTTGCATTCTGATGGGTGCCGAGGAGTGGATCAGAAGTTATTAAAAAAAAAAGTTGGGGACCTTTTTTGTGAATTCATATTTGGCTGAATTTTTAGCTTGTTTTTGATTGTGCCAATTGAGAAGTTATATTTTAAGTTACATTCCTTTAATGTATGATGATATAGCCATGTTAGCATATTTATTTTTCAAGGCTCTGAATGTTAGGCTCCAAACCAAAGAGGGCATCCCATCAAAAGTTTGACATTCAAATTGAACCTCAAAAGAGTTTGAGTTTTGGGCTTGTGAAATATTGTACCTAAGTTCTTAAGCTTATAGCAATAGTCTTTAGACTTACATACTGCTTGACAGCCATCTCTAAGCAGTTTACAGAGTCAGCATATTGCCTCCAACAATCTGGGTCCTCATTTTACTCACCTCGGAAGGAGGGAAGGCTGAGTCAACCTTGACCCTGGTGAGATTCAAACTGCCAAATTGCAGGCAGCCAGCTGTCAGCAGAAGTAGACTGAAATACTGCACTCTAACCACTGCGCCACCACAGCTCATAATTTCTCAAGCCTATTCTGATAATCCTGTAGTTGAGTGAATTTCTCAGGCCCAAAACAAAGAATGACATGTGACAATTCTTTCAAGCCGAGTTCCTTATTGTTTCCTACCTATAGACAGAATCTTGACAGGTTGAACACTCAACTGTCTGCCTCTACAATATAATCTGAAAACTATTAGGAAGAGGCTGACTTCATCTTCTTAGCCAGAGGTATAACAAACAGGAAGAGAGAGATTGTGATCCTGCTGTATAGAGCGCTGGTGAGACCACGCTTGGAATACAGTACTGTGTTCAGTTCTGGAGACCTCACCTGCAAAAAGATATTGATCAAATTGAACGGGTCCAAAGACGGGCTACAAGAATGGTGGAAGGTCTTAAGCATAAAACTTATCAGGAAAGACTTCATGAACTCAATCTGTATAGTCTGGAGGACAGAAGGGAAAGGGGGAACATGATCGAACCATTTAAATATGTTAAAGGGTTAAATAAGGTCCAGGAGGGAAGTGTTTTTAATAGGAAAGTGAACACAAGAAGAAGGGGCCCCAATCTGAGGTTAGTTGGGGGAAAGATTAGAAGTAATGTGAGAAAATATTATTTTACTGAAAGAGTAGTAGATGCTTGGAACAAACTTCCAGCAGATGTGGTTGGTAAATCCACAGTAACTGAATTTAAACATGCCTGGGATAAACATAGATCCATCCTACGATAAAATGCAGGAAATAGTATAAGGGCAGACTAGATGGACCACAAGCTCTTTTTGTGCCATCAATCTTCTATGTTTCTTTCTCTCACATGTAATATCTGGGCTGAGTTGCCATCTTACTTTTCTGAAAAGCACCCCCCTTCTTCTTATGGATTAACTCCCTTACTACAGTCCATCACATCATGCATGGACTTCAACTCCCAGAATTCTTCAGCCACCACGTGTGGACTTCAATTCCCAGAATTCCTCAGTCACTATGGACCCAAACCCAGGACACGTAGTGATTCTTCCAAGCTAAGTTATTTATTATTTCAAACCTATAGACAGAATCTTGCCAGGATAAACACTCAACTATATTACATCCACAATATTGCCCTCATCACCTTGAGGTTCGACTACTGCAATGCTCTCTACATGGGGCTACCTTTGAAGAGTGTTCGGAAACTTCAAATTGTCCAAAATCCAGCTGCGCGAGTGGTTATGGGCCTTCCAAGGCATGCCCATATTTCGTCATCACTCCGTAGACTGCATTGGCTGCCGATTGGTTACCGGACACAATTCAAAGTGTTGGCTATGACCTATAAAGCCCTACGTGGCATAGGACCAGACTATCTCTGAGATCGCATGAATCCCAGCGACCTGAGAGGCCCCACAGAGTTGGTCTCCTTAGGGACCCATTGACCAAACAATGTTAGCTGGTGGGACCTAGGGGAAGAGCCTTCTCTGTGGGGGCCCCGGCCCTCTGGAATCAGCTCCCCCTGGAGATTCACACTGCCCCCACCCTCCTTGCCTTCCGAAAGAATCTAAAAACACACCTTTGCCATCAGGCCTGGAGACACTAGACCTTCCCCTGTCTAACGAAATGTTGTTGGCATGATTACTGTATGGATGTGAATGAATGTTTTGAATTAGAAATCTATGAATTGTTTTAGTATATTAATTGGACAAACTATTGTTATGCTTTTTGGTATATGTTGTGAGCTGCTCCGAGTCCACAGAGAGGAGCGGCAAACAAATCCAATTAAATAAATGAATGAATAAATAAATATATTAGAATAGAATAGAATAGAATAGAATACTAACTGAATCACAGCTTTCCTCTTTTCCAATACTTACATAAATATATTTTCTTTTCTCTTTCTTTTTTTTATTATTTTCACTACTGATATATTACTGATACACCCATTAACATATTATTACACCATGTCGTATCTCCTCATAACGTCTGTCATCTAGGCATTTCCTCCCTCTCTCCCTCTCTTATTATTTTATAAATACTTTATAAAATCGAAAGCTTATCTTCCTAACTACCTCTCTATAAATAACTTTCTTACTATCCCTATCACTACTTATTACTATCCTTTAAATAATAAGATAAGATAGAAAAATGAAATATTTATAGTAATAAGATATAAATGTGTACATTGAATTTTTGTTACAAAGTAAGATATATATGTCAAAATACAATATCATGTAATAATTATTCCTATCCCTTTTTAAATTTATGCACCCCATTTTCCCTTCCCCCATTTACCTTTTGTCAACCAATAAACTATTTTTTTAAAAAAAAGAATAGAATAGAATTGAATAGAATAGAATTTTATTGGCAAAGTGTGATTGGACACACAAGGAATTTGTCTTGGTGCATATGCTCTCAGCGTACATAAAAGAAAAAGATACATTTGTCAAGAATCATGTGGTACAACACTTAATGATTGTCATAGGGGTCAAATAAGCAATGAAGAAACAACCAATATTAATAAAAATCTTAGGATATAAGCAACAAGTTTATTATGGGAACTGTTAAGGAGATGCTGTCTTCACTGCTTTCTCTCACACATAATATCCAGGCCGAGTTTCCTCTGCTACAACCCCCACAATGGCAAACCACTTTCAAAACCTTGTCAAGAAAACTGCAGGAACTAATCCTGGCAAGACTCAGAAATCAAATTTGACTTAAAGGCACTCTCCAACCCCCACCACCACCATCACCACCAATTCCCTGCAGCATATTCTTTTCAAAAGAAAGAAACAAAAGTTATGCTGGAGCCTCTACACTTAATTTCGCACCAATGAGTAGGTTTTACTCAGGTCTTGCCAACATTTGCCCTTGGGATGGATTTAGCCGATCAAGCAGTTCAGTCAAACGAATCCACAGCCTTAAGCCTTGATGATGAAAATCCATTTTCACGTTGTCCTTCTGTTTATGGAAAATCTGGGTTAAAAAGAACAAAAAGGAGAGATGCCCAAAATTACACTTGGCAGTTTTGTTAGCGGTGACAATTCAACACTCTTTCTGATTTTCCACAGTCTGGTACTTCTCCCCCCCCCCATCCCCCCAATCTTTCGTCTCCAGCAAATTCCCCAAAATTCAATTGTATCTGTTATTTCTGCTTAAGTATGAGCTACTTTGGTAACCTTTCTGATCAATTCAGGCTAATTAAAAGAGTAATTTGCCTTCCCCTCGCTCTCTCTTTTTAAGCCAATTTACCTTTCCGGGGCTGTGTGAATGCCAGCTGTATGACTAATAATCAGCCAACTTTCATAGAGCCAATTAAGAGCATATGAATCAGGAGAACCCATTAAGCTCAATAAAGGCCGATATGAAATAAAAGAGTTCACTTTCCCCCTTATTAAAACTTCAAAGCTGGGCAGAACAGGATAAAGCACACGGCTTGCGCTTGAAAAATGAGCAGTGTCCCACTCTATTCAAAACCATAATGTTCTCCATTTTTCTTGTCCTTCTGTTCACCTGTCGTTTGGCCAATTAAAGCTTGATTTGCCAGAAGAGAAAATTATATGGTGGTGGTGGTGGGGAGAATCATCCAGTTGAACAGTCCTCCAAGCATGTACAATTACTCTATAATGAGAAGTTCTCAGCTGTTCTTCTTTTTTTTTCTCCTCTTCCTTTGATGGTCTTCTGCTTTTCCTCAGGCAAGGATATTTTAGATGCAGCCTTCATGCCCTAGTAAGCCCAAGATTTGAATATGGCAACTTGGGAACTCCTAGTTGATGTTGGGTGGTCTCAAATAAGCCCAGCGGATTGAGAACTTGGCTGGGAGGTGAGTGGTGAATCCTACAATGGTAGGATACCTTGGAAAGTTAGTAGTAGTAGTAGTAGGAGGAGGAGGAGGAGGAGGAGAGGAAGAGGAGGAGGAGGAAGAAGAAGAAGAAGAAGAAGAAGAAGAAGAAGAAGAAGAACATTTTTAGTTTTAAACAACAGAAATAAGAAGGAGGAGGAGGAGGAGGAAGAAGAGGAGAGTGGGAGGAGGAGGAAGAAGAAGATGAGGAGAAGGAGAAGAAGCACATTTTTAGTTTTAAACAAGAAGAGGAGGAGGAGGAGGAAGATGAGGAGAAGGAGAAGGAGAAGAAGCACATTTTTTAGTTTTAAACAACAGGAGGAAGAAGAAGAAGAAGAAGAAGAAGAAGAAGAAGAAGAAGAAGAAGAAGAAGAAGAAGAAGAAGAAGAACATTTTTAGTTTTAAACAACAGAAATAAGAAGGAGGAAGAGGAGGAGGAAGAGGAGAGTGGGAGGAGGAGGAGGAAGAGGAGGAAGAGGAGAAGGAGAAGAAGCACATTTTTAGTTTTAAACAAGAAGAAGAAGAGGAGGAGGAGGAGGAGGAAGAGGAGGAGGAGAAGGAGAAGAAGCACATATTTTAGTTTTAAACAACAGGAGGAGGAGGAGGAGGAGGAGGAGGAGGAAGAAGAAGAAGAAGAAGAAGAAGAAGAAGAACAACAACAACAACAACAACAACAACTCAACAACAACAAACAATTCTCCTCTGTATTTGATTCATTAAAAAGTATTTCCTAGATGAGGTGCCTCCAAAGGCATCATCCTTCGTATATCCCATTGTGTCTGGGAGCTTCCATTTTAATTACTCATTATTACCTTAATCCGTCAGTGCTCTAGGGCATTTTGGAAATTTAAGTTGCAACTCAAACCCTCCCTCCTCCTCAGGTAAAGATCAGAGCCCAAAAGAGAGGGAAGAAGGCATCTTATGTGCGAATGGTGAAAACCCCGAACCCCAAACCTTTTCAAAAGCCAGTTTTTCCTTTAAGGTGACATGTCTATTAATAACGCCGGAGCTATCGAAGGAAAACAGACCCCTGTTATTAGTGACTGGGAAACCTTTTCAAAAGCTCCATTCATCATTTGAAATAATTTACTAAATGGACTGTGATTGAAACAGTTAATTAACTGGAGCAAACCTTATTTGTGATTTTTTTTAAAGTGCTTTGTTTTTTTTGTTTTTTTAGTGCTGTGTTCCTTTGCTTCACCCAGGAGCAAAACCACAGTGGAAAGAATAGAAGGAAAGGAAAATAGTGGAGGAGGGTGTGTGAATTGTGAGGGACCCAGGGTTAGAGATAAACAACAGGTATAAACAAATTTGAAGAAATGATGTGGAAATAAAAGAAGAAGGGGACTTAATGTCATTTTAAAGAGGATTTTCCACAGTCTGAAGACTAGCCAGAGATCAAACTAAGCGGATTCTTCTCTGTGAGTGCTTATCTAAGAAGAATCTTGATTTACTTGGAGTGTTAATGTGTTGTTTAAGTGTTCCCTTTAATTTTTTGAGCAGTGTATTATTAATAATATTGTAATTTGATTTTACACTGTTTTATTGTTTTAAGCCACCCTGAATCCTTTGGGATTGATCGGCATACAAATAATATTATTATTATTATTACTATTACTATTATTATTATTATTATTATTATTATTATTATTATTATTATTATTATTATTATTTAGATTTGTATGCCGCCCCTCTCCGTAGACTCGGGGTGGCTCACAACAAAGCAAGAACAATGTAAGAACAAATCTAAGAATTTAAAAAACACTAAAAACCCCATTATTAAAAGCAAATATATACACAAACATACCATGTATAAACTGTGTAGGCCCAGGGGAGATGTCTCAGTTCCCCCATGCCTGACGGCAGAGATGGGTCTTAAGAATTTTATGAAAGGCAAGGAGGGTGGGGGCAGTTCTAATCTCTGGGGGGAGCTGGTTCCAGAGGGTCGGGGCCGCCACAGAGAAGGCTCTTCTCCTGGGTCCCGCCAAACGACCTTGTTTAGTCGATGGGACCTGGAGAAGGCCAATTCTGTGGGACCTAACCGGTCGCTGGGATTCGTGCAGCAGAAGGCAGTCCCGGAGATATTCTGGTCCGATGCCATGAAGGGCTTTGTAGGTCATAACCAACACTTTGAATTGTGACCGGAAATTGATCGGCAACCAATGCAGAATGAATGAATGAATGAATGAATGAATGAATGAATGAATGAATGAATGAACTAACTAGCTAACTAACTAACTAGTTTTGACCAGTTGTAAGTTGAGTACTACCTGTAGTGCAAACCTAAAGTGTCAATGGAATTTGCGGTGATTTCTTTGAGCTTCTCTCCCAATCCTTCTTTCTGAGATTCTTACTTAACATTACATTCAACCCAAATATGTCTCATTTTGCCATTCAATTACAGGCATGAATGGGATGGGCATTCTTTGCAGGCTTGTACTCTTTGGCTAGTTGTTAATTTCAGCACAACTGCGATTCCGCTTATAAAGCTGTTAAGGAACAAGATCTGCCGAGTGTCGAGAAATAGTCACTTAAAAGAAGAAGCTGGTTTCCAGCCAGAAATGATTAGATTAGCATATTTTAATTAGGCTTTGGGGTTTGGCAGGCTTTAATTGAAGGCAGAAGTATATTTATTTACATGCTAATTCAATATGTTTTTAGGGAGGGCATGAATTGGGAACATAGCTGACACTAAAACTCCAAGCAGCTACTTATTCTTTCTTCTTTAAAAAAAAACCCCGCGAAGTTGAATATACCTAATTTGAGGGTAGGTGTTTCATTATATGTCACTTCCTAAAAGGCAGAATTTGTCTACAGCAAAAAAAAAAAAATGAGAATAAGAAAAGACAGCAATTTGCATCACATTTATCCATGCAAACATGTATAATCGGCTGCAGATTTAAAAATAATTGCTACAGTTTCCATAGAGGCACAGTCTGGGCTTTCCCAACGGAGCTAAAGACAGACTGGATCACTCTATGCCTGTGACGGTGAACCTATGGCATATTGGAGGGCATGCGAAGCATTGCTCTATGTCAGCTCCAGCACACCTGTGCATGCTAGCCAGCTGATTTTCGGCTTTGGGGAAGGCTATTTCAGCCTCCCTGAAGCCCTGGAGGGCAAAAAAATACCCAACAGGTGTTCTGTCGGGCTCTCTGGTAGACTCCTTCCAAAAATTCACAGGTACAAATTTCAGACACACACGTTTGAAAATTCAAAACAATGTTCTTTATAATGAAAATTCACTTAAACTAAGCCCCCTTTTGGTATAGCAAAGAGCACTTGTCTCCAAACAAACTGGTAATTTGTACAAGTCCCTTATCAGTTCTGTGATACTTAGCTTGCAGCTGTGAGGCAATTCGCAGTCCTTCTTCTTTCACAAAGTAAAACACACTTTGCTCTGGTTTAGTTTCAAAGCAGGGAAAAATCAGCACACAAAGGTCAAAGTCAGCAAGACAGGCACGAAACACAAGGATCAGATAATCCTACACAATGGCCAAACCCACAGGCAGCTATTTATAGCTGCCTCACTAATTACCACAGCCCCACCCAACCACAGGTGGCCTCATTTTCTTTGATAATAATCTCTCAGTTGTTGCTGCCTATGCATCGCTCTCAGCATGCGTGGCTGCATCATTAACTCTTGTTCTGAATCCAAGGAGGAGCTAGATAATTGATCTCCTTCTGAGCTGTCTGCCCCACTCTCCTCCTCCCTGTCACTCATGTCTTCTTGGTCAGAGGAGCCTTCATCATCAGATTCTACCGGGAGCAAAACAGGCCTGCGGCATGTGGATGTCTCCCCCACATCCACAGTCCTTGGGGCAGGAGCTGGGCCAGAGCTAACCACAACAGATGGTGAAACCAGGGCTTGTGACTGGCTGAGCTTCTGGGGCAGGAGCTGGGCCAGAGCTAACCACAACAACAGGCAAACTGAAAGCTCAGAAAAATACAGGGTGCATTCCAAAAGTAATGCAATTATTTTTTTAAAGTAATTTATTGAACAGATTTGCACAAATACTTTAATGTGCATAGGTCTCACTGAAGTCTGGGATGGTGAAAAAACAAGCAAATGGGCAAACCAGAAGTTAAGAAAAATGGACTTCTGTTGTGCTGTTTTTCGCACTTTGGAGCCTTTACGGAAGCTTCCTGAAGCCCCGTAAGGCAAAAAAACAGCACAACAGTCAAACCGTAAATCCATTTTCCAAACTACCGATTTGCCAGTTGGGTGATTTTTCCCACTTGAGGGTTTCAGGAAGCTTGCTTGAAGACTCCAGAGTGCAAAAAACAGCACGACGGGCAAACCAGAAGTCTACAGGGTGCATTCCAAAAGTAATGCAATTATTTTTTTTAAAGTAATTTATTGAACAGATTTGCACAAACACTTAAAATTCTTCAAAGTACTGTCCTTGGGCCTCTACACATTTTTTCCAGTGACTCTGCCATGACCGGTACGTGCCCTGGAAGGCGTCTTCGGAGACCTCTCGCAAGGTCTTAGTCAGGGCTGATTGGATCTCTTCTATGGATGAAAAACTTGCCTTGCCACAACGCACTACAAGTCCGCAAATTCCTGGCCAAAGACCAGGTGCCAATGCTGCCCCACCCCAGCCAACTACAGTCCTGACGTCACCCCAGCATACTTCTTTTTATTCCCAGCCCTGAAAGGAACCCATTTTTTTATCCATAGGAGATAGAAAAAGGCATGGCATGCATACTAACCAGATTTCGTATGTTACACAACCTAAGTTGCAAGATCTTTCCTGACTTGATTAAAAGTTGAGTCAGAATACAGCCCCTGGTATATTTCTCATACTGTTCCCTTATCAGAAGTTTCAGAATTAAGAAGAAAATTAAATAGAAAATAAGTGTAGGAGAAGTGTAGGGGAAGGTGAGGGCAGCGTTAAACGGGCCATTAGCTTACAATCCTTATGCTGCCATAAATGACCCACTGAAGGCTGCAAGATTAATGTCAGACACAAAGGATCGAGATCATATTTTAAGTTGCAGCGCAGATTTGTTATTCGAGCTATACACAAAAATGTAGCCAACTAAAGTTCAAATCTGAATTGGTGCCAGATAAGGATCGACCAAGGGGGAGTGAACTTGGATCATTTGTGCAATGTAAGGACTCTAAGCTGATGGCTTGTTTAATTCCACCTCCAGCTTTGCCTGGTTTTTTCCTACAAAAGGTTATTATTTATGTGGTTTCATTAAACTTAAATCAAAATCCAAAATTTCATTAAAAAGGGTTAATAAGATGGCCACTCCTGTGTTTCCTGGCTATTAAAATATTGAGGGGGGAAAGCATACAGGATTTAGACATTTGTTTCTAAACAGTTTCTGCTCTGCATTTTTACCTAGTGCAAACCAGTTAACCAATACTGTGGCTGGATTGCTGCTGTTTTCCCTTGCGTTACCCTTTGATCATGCGATTGTCATTTTCCTGCTGTGTTTATCCATCAATGCAAACTCTGTTTATAACAAATGTCAGACAGCAACCCCAGGAGGACTGTTCCACATTTTTATATTTTTTATTTTTTACAGCTCTCAGAGTCGCTGCTTCTGTTTGTTCTCCTGCTGTTAATATGATGTGAGCATTCAAGAAAGAGGTTTACATCATGCTTAAGGACTGTCCAATAAATGCAGCTGTGCAAATTGACAGCGACAGCCATACAAACTCAAATCAGGGGAAGATTAAAGCAGGTGCCATTTCCCCATCTTGTATTTATCTAAGATCTCGCTGTAAGAATAGCATCAAGCCATAAAATCTTGTCACTAAACGATGGAAACATTCAGATAAGAGACTGCATGGCCCAGAGTTGCATAATGGGTGGAAAGGGAGACTTAGAAGGAACCTTCCTGTTGTGGTTAGCTCTGGCCCTGCTCCTGCCCCAAGGACTGTGGATGTGGGGGAGATATCCACATGCTGCAGGCCTGTTTTGCCCCCAGTGGAATCTGCTGATGAAGGGTGCTCTGACCAAGAAGACATGAGTGACAGGGAGGAGGAGAGTGGGGCAGACAGCTCAGAAGGAGATCAATTATGTAGCTCCTCCTTGGATTCAGAACAAGAGTTAATGATACAGCCACGCATGCGGAGAGCGATGCATAGGCAGCAACAACTGAGAGATTATTATCAAAGAAAATGAGGCCACCTGTGGTTGGGTGGGGCTGTGGTAATTAGTGAGGCTGCTATAAATAGCAGCCTGTGGGTTTGGCCATTGTTTTGAATTTTCAAACGTGTGTGTGTCTGAAATTTGTACCTGTGCATTTTTGGGAGGATTCTACCAGAGAGCCCGACAGTTTCTCAGGATGTAAAGGAGACAGCGGTAATAGCATGTGGAAAAGATCTTGGGAGTTGGGGCAGAAAAGGAGAGAAAAGAAGCTGCCAAGGGAGCAGTACGATAAGAGATGGCATAACCCACAGCTGCATAATGGGTGGAAAAAGAGGCTCAGAAGAGACCCTCCCTAATTTCTTTGGTTGTAAAGGAGAGGGCTGTAATGATGAGTGGTAAAAACCTTGGGAGATGGAAGTGAAGAGAGGCTGTCTAGAAAATGGTCAGATAAGAGAGAGCATAGCCCACTGCTGTATAACCAGGGGTGGTCAGCAGGCAGGAGGGGGTGGAACGCAGTTCCACCAGCAGAAATAAAGATGTGTGCGCAGCTCCAGATGATTGATGGCTGTTACTGGTCTTGGCTCAGCTCTCCTTTTTTTCCATGCTGCTGCTGCTGTGCCTGCGCTCCTTGCTTTTTTCCTCTTTCCTCCTTCTTGGCCTCGGAGAAGCTTCCCTCTCTTCTGCCCGGCTCCCCTCCAGCCTCACGCAGCCACCTCCCGCCTGAGGAGCAAGCAGAAGGCGTGGGTGGAAGCGGCACTGGCAGCATTTATGTTTCTGGAAGCACCCATTCGCCTAACTACCCAGACTGAGGTGGCTGGGGCGACCCAGGAAGGAGAGTGCGGGAAACGCGAAGCAAATTGTCACCCCAGTGAGAGACACTGGTAAGTTTGCAAGTCAAGGACTTAACAGTTCACTTGAACGATGATGATCGTTCAAGCCACTCCCACCTGGTCACATGGCCGGCAAGCCACTCCTACCCAATCACATGACCATTAAGCCACACCCCACAAAATAAGTTACACTCACAGTGTGACAGTAAAAACTTTGGTTGCCCATTACTGTGTATAACAGATGGAGAAAGAGACTCAGAAGAGTTTCTCAGGCTATAAGGAGATGGTGGTAATGGTATATGACAAAGACCCTGAGAAATAGGGGCGAGTTTAGGGAATGTTCAGACAGGAGACAGTATAGGCCACAGCTGGATAATGGACAGAGAAAGATGCTCAGAAGGGACCCTCCCTAGTTTCTCAGACTGTAAAGGAGGCAGTTTATTTATTTATTCATTTATTCATTCATTCATTCATTCATTCATTCATTCATTCATTCATTCATTTGTCCAATACACAAATACATAGGGAAAAAATAGACATGTAGTAATATATATAAGGGTAAAAGTGAACTTAGAGGAGAGGATATATGAAAGAAAGAGAATATGTATGATATATGAGATAAAGGAAAGACAATTGGACAGGGGACGAAAGGCACACCAGTGCACTTATGTACGCCCCTTACTGGCCTCTTAGGAACCTGGAGAGGTCAATCGTGGAGAGTCTAAGGGAGAAATGTTGGGGGTTAGGGGTTGACACAATTGAGTCCGGCAATGAGTTCCGCGCTTCGATAACTCGATTGTTGAAATCATATTTTTTACAGTCAAGTTTGGAGAGGTTCGTATTAAACTTGAATCTGTTGCGTGCACTTGTGTTGTTGCGGTTGAAGCTGAAGTAGTCATTGACCGGTAGGACATTGCAGCATATGATCTTGTGGGCAATACTCAAATTGTGTTTTAGGCGCCGTAGTTCTAGGCTTTCCAGGCCCAGGATTGTTAGTCTGTTTTTGTAGGGTATTCTGTTTCGAGTGGAGGAGTGAAGGGCTCTTCTGGTGAAATATCTTTGGACATTTTCAAGGGTGTTGATGTCCGAGATGTGGTATGGGTTCCAGACAGATGAGCAGTAGTCTAGGATGGGTCTGGCAAAAGTTTTGTAGGCTCTTGTGAGTAGTGTGAGATTGCCTGAGCAGAAGCTGCGTAGGATCCGGTTAACAATTGGGGGTAGGTCAGGGATCAGCAACCCGCAGCTCTGGAGCCGCATGTGACCCTTTCATCCCTCTCCTGCAGCTCCCTGTCAACCATCAGCACCACAATTTTGAGAAGAGCTTCCACTTAGGATGAGGGGAAGCAGGAGAAGATTCTATGGCAAGGGGTGGGTTTTCCTGCCAGCTCCACAATCAATAGGGCCTTTGGTTAGGACAGGTAGAGGAAAAAGGATGCCACACTAGGTGGAGACTCTATGGTAGGGGAACCGGATGTCCGGTTGGCTCCAGAATTGAACAAGGCGGCTTCCAGTTAGGAGTTTTGTGGCTCTTTGGGTCTTTAAGGTTGCCAACCTAGAAATATAGAAACATAGAAGTCTGACGGTAGAAAAAGACCTCATGGTCCATCTAGTCTGCCCTTATACTATTTTCTGTATTTTATCTTAGGATGGATATATGTTTATCCCAGGCATGTTTAAATTCAGTTACTGTGGATTTATCTACCACGTCTGCTGGAAGTTTGTTCCAAGGATCTACTACTCTTTCAGTAAAATAATATTTTCTGGGGTAGGTGTTCCTCTTTCAGAGGATGAGTTGAAAGCCAAAATAATGAAGCAGCAAGAATACCCAAAGAAGCTCTGTTAAAAATAAGGCCTCTCTAGGACTTTGACTTGACTATGAATGTTGGAAAGGACAAGTTGGTTTTCTACCAGTTAGGTGAGTTCTACGGAACAGAGTTATCTTGATCCTATTTTAAAAAATGGCACTAAATATAATTCGGTCTGAGCTGTTGATGCTTCAGAATAGATTGCAGCCGAGTTTTATGTGAGTTCCCTCTTGATTTTCTGGGATGCTTTTGAATTTTTTTGAATTCTAGCTAAATACCCCTTCCTACGAGATTAGTGTTGGCAGCTGTTATATCAAGTTGTATAATGCTATACAAAGATTTCAGGCTCCCCTTTATTCTGCCTCCTACATGTGCACACCTTATCCTGTGTTATTATTGTACAATTCTAGCCTGGATTTTGTCCCCCTACCTCCGATGTAAATTATACGTTGGTCTTTATAATATTACCCTGCTGCTTTGAATAAGTTAGGAGGGTGGGGGTGGGAATGAATGGAAGTTGCTTGAATACAAAGAAAGGATGATTTGCTCACATTACCATTAAAATGTAATTTTAGATTCTGCATTGTTGGCAGAGCGATCATTTCTTTTTTGAGGGGTTTGCGTGCATGCAGGCGCGCGTGGTTTATAAGCATTACAATCAGGGATGGGCTTCAAACATTTTAGCAAGAGGTTCTATAAAGCCCTACTTGGCATCGGACCACAATACCTTTGGGTCTGCCTTCTGCCGCACGAATCCCAGCGACCGGTTAGGTCCCACAGAGTTGGCCTTCTCCGGGTCCCATCGACTAAACAATGTTGTCTTGCGGGCCCCAGGGGAGAGCCTTCTCTGTGGTGGCCCCGGCCTTCTGGAATCAACTCCCCCCGGAGAGTAGAACTGCCCCCACCCTCTTTGCCTTTTGCAAGCTCCTAAAAACCCACCTATGTCACCAGGCTTGGGGAAGTTGATATTCTCCTTAGCTACTATGATTTATGTATGGTTTGCTTGATATCGTGTGATTATTTTTTATGATAAGGGTTTTAATCTGTTTTTAAATATTTGATTTGTACATTCTGTATTGTGTTGTGAGCCACCCCGAGTCTTCAGAAAGGGGCGACATACAAATCTAGTGAAGAATAATAATAATAATAATAATAATAATAATAATAATAATAATAATAATAATAATAATTATTATTATTATTATTATTATTATTATTATTATTATTATTATTATTATTATCATCCTCCTCCTCCTCCTCCTCTACCTGGTTGCTAGTGGTTTTGGCCAAGATGGATGTAGCCTAATTATTGAGTTGAATGGGATAGAATTTTTGCCCTCCCCGGTCTTCGGAAGCTTTTTTCGAGCCTCTGGGAGGGCAAAAATGGCCTTCCCAGGCTCCAGAGGCCCTCTTGGTGCTGTTTTTGTCCTTCCCAAGTCTCCACACACACTCTGCACTTACCTGCATCTAAAATGGGCTGCATGGGGACTCCTGGAAGGGGTGGAATGGGATGGGCAGGGCCAACCAGGAATGGGATTTGAGGAGTTCTCCAAATTGCACAGAATCTTAGCTAGAAGTTCTCCCGAGCCCCTGTGAACCCTCCCGGCAGCCCAACCCTGATTAAAATGACCTTGCTTTTGAAGGAAGCTGTGACATATCCCTTATGTACAGATGTGGAAAAGCTGACAATGATTCTGTGGTTGTGTAGGAATTCTCTAAGATACAACTCTCTGAATGTATGGGGTGGGGGGAAACCCACGTGCCTTTAATAATAATAATAAATATTTATTTATAATGCCCTTTTAACAAAGGGCACAACAGCCTGTTAGCAATAGCACTTTTTAACAGAGCCAGCCTATTGTTCCACAATCCAGGTCCTCATTTTAACTACCTCGGAAAGACGGAAGGCTGAGTCAACCTTGAGTCAGTGATGAGATCTGAACCGCTGACCTGCAGATCTAGCAGTCAGCTTTAATGTCCTGCAGTACTGGACTCTACCCACTGTGCCACCTCGGCTCTTTATAGCAGGGGTGTCAAACTCAAGCCCAGAGGCTGGATTTGGCCCATGGGATGCTTAGATCTAGCCCATGAGGCTACCCTGGAAACACCACAAGTGCCCACAGTGCCTCTGCCGGCGAAAATGGAGCTTGGGAACTTGAGAGTACTCAAGCCACCACAGGTACCCCCGAATCCTACATTGACCAGGGGGTTGGACCCGATGACCCTGGAGGTCCCTTCCAACTCTATGATTCTATGATTCTATAAGTGCAGGAGAAGAGCAGGCAGAGGTGTGGGCAGCGTTAAACAGGTCGTTAGCTTAGAACCCTTATGCTGCCACAAATGACCCACTGAAGGTTGCAAGATGAATGTCAGGCCCCAAGGATCGAGATCATATTCTAAGTTTGCAGCGCAGTTTTCATCCCATCATGAGTTAGAAGGCTCCGTGTGAAGATACATGAATGTGAACGTACCCCCCGACTCATCCCATGATGGTATTGTTTGGATGTAACTGGGGGGGGAAATCAACCCCTTGCAGGGAAACCGTGCACCTTTCCAAGTTTGCGTACAAGCCCCAGAAGGTAGATGCAATTATGGATATGCGCTGACATCGCTGGACTGAAATAAAACTCCAATGGTGTCGGGGGAGCTGCTCCTGGGGGTCTTAACGATTCCATGGCATTTTTGCTTCAGCAAACATATTTCAGGAGTATAAAGTCTGCCCTGCTGCTCCTCAGACCTTAGGAAATTGAACTTGGTGGGTGGGGGGCTAATGAACTGGATGTGCTGACGGGCCAAATAATCTTAAATGGGAACGTTCTCCAAAGGCATTGGCTCTCTTTCAGATGTCCCACTTTTAAACCAGGGGGGCCTTTCTTAATAATCACAGACAAATTTTCTTGCTTACACAACTATCTCTGGAGATATGTTTATGTATGTATGTATGTATGTATGTATGTATGTATGTATGTATGTATGTGTTTGTTTGTTTGTTTATTAGATTTCTATGCTGCCCCTATATGTAGATTGTTCTGAGTTCGGGTTTTGCCCCGTGTAATATTTTGCATGTTTATGCGACGTTTCAGTGAAATCACATTCACTATCATCAGGCTAAACGAAGCTTACAACTTCAGCCTGATGATGGTGAATGTTATTTCACTGAAACGTCACATAGACATGCAAAATATTACACGGGGCAAAACCCGAACTCAGAACAATCTACATACATATACCCGTGAAAATCTACGAAAACATATATATATGTGTGTGTGTGTGTGTGTGTGTGTCACATTTTTTTTTCTGAATTTCAAAATTAAGGGAGACTAGGATAGATCTATTTCGGCCTTATTTTGGCCTCATCAGCTAGCCATACTCACTGGGACTTGAACCTGCAACCTTTGCCTTGTAAGGCAGAGAATTATCCTCTAGGCTAGGCTAGAATTATCCTCTTAGGTAGAGGCATTCTTAGGTAGAGGTACCACTGTATGTATATGCAGAGGCCCCAGGATCAAATCCCATTAAGGATATGGCTAGCTGATGAAGCCAGAACAAGGCCGAAATAGCTTTATCCTAGTCTCCCTTAATTTTAAACAAATTCAGCAAAAAACATGTGATATATATGTGTGTGTGTGTCACATTTTTTTTGCTGAATTTGAAAATTAAGGGAGACTAGGATAGATCTATTTCGGCCTTATTTTGGCCTCATCAGCTAGCCATACCCACTGGGACTTGAACCTGCAACCTTTGCCTTGTAAGGCAGAGAATTATCCTCTAGGCTACAGTATCCATCCATACATACACATACATACATACATACATACATACATACATACATACATACATACATACACACATACACACATACACACATACATACATACATACATACACATACATACATACATACATACATACAGTGGTACCTCTACCTAAGAATGCCTCTACCTAAGAACTTTTCTAGATAAGAACCGGGTGTTCAAGATTTTTTTCCTTCTTCTTAAGAACCATTTTTTTACTTAATAACCCAAGCCCAGAAAAAATTTCTAGGAAATTTAAGACCGGCATGAAGGCCCGACTTACTTAAGAACAGCAGTGATTCGCTGAACAACAGTGGCAGGAAAAGTCATTAAGACTCACTTAACGAAAGTCCAGCTTAGCCACAAAAATTTGGGGGCTCAGTTGTGGTCATAAGCCTGTGGTTCTTTGCATCCACAGACTTTATTTATCGATTTGTTTTACCGTGTGGTCTAGGGATTTCAAGGGCTTTGATTAAAAACAGCAGGACAGGAACATTATCGACACAAATAAAGCCATCGCAAATCAATATTGAAACCTCGTCCGGCGTTCCATAAAAAATCTCTGTAATCCTGTCAAGCCTGAAATTGGAGCCTTTAAAATTTCTTCTGATGATATGGTGGGAACCTGACTTCTATCTCTGCGTTCTCTAAATGGATCTGTCCTAGATATGATTCCCATTCGGTCCATGAAGTTCACATTGGAAAAACTGTACTTCTAACAGGGAGAGAAAAATTATGGTCTTCTTCAGAGAAATACTGTTTTCTTAAAAGCCTCATCATAGTCATTCCTTTGGAGAGCAGAAAGTGGTCTTATGTATCTAAAAGGCCGTTGGTTTTTATGCGTTGTTTCTGCTAGACTGTGCTTTGGGTGTGTTTGAAGAATGACGTTAAAAGAAAGTTTGCTGGACACAGAACCTCAAGAAACTAGATTTTCTAGTTTTGAGTTAGAAATGGGCTTTGGAAAAGGTCTCATTTTCCTCCTCTTCCTCCTCTTCATCCTCATCTTGTCCTGCTTGTCGTGCTCGTGCGTTCCTTCTCCTTCTCCTTCTTCTTTTTCCTTCTCCTCCTCCTCCTCCTTCTAACACTGAATATGTTACCTAGTTGGGTAATGAATCATTTGCAAAAGAATAACCAAGCTCAGAGAGCACCAAAGATCCCCATAGGCCTCCTCCTCCTCCTCTTCCTCCTGTTCTTAATAAAGCCGCTAGACAAGGATATTGAATTATCTAAAAGCAGTCTGCTAAAGTTTGGGGGTTTTTTCTGCTCCTCCCCCTCCTCCCCCTCTTTCCTGAAGTAGAAAGAAAAAAATAAAATTAAAACAGCAGGAACCCATGAGATTTTACATAAAGTCACCACTTTATGTAAAAAAAAGAAGTCTTTAGCCTATTGTTCTACTCTGGCCTTTGCAGATCGGAACAAAGGAAGAATCCACGCGCTGAGATTTGGAATTAAACACTTTTATATGAAAAGCAGGATTTTATGCAAGCAAATTCAAGCCTTTCAGTCCATTTTGGCAGCTTTCCTTATCAAATTGGCCAAGAGATAAAAAGTCCAGGCAGCCGCCGAGAGTCAAAGTTAATTAGCACATTCCTCAGTGAGATCCCGGTTCTTCAATCACGTATACGCTCACGATTCTCCAGGCTTTGCTCACACAGCTGCAGCTCGGCCCAATGAAGTTAGAAGAATAATAGCAGGTTGCCAGCGAGGCATTTCTGGAACCTCAAATCTAGGACTGCCACCATTACGAACATTGGAACACCACACTCCTTTACCCGGAAATCCTCCCTTATATCCTGTCTGGGTGTGGTCAATTGTTTCCCAGAGATATAACTGTCTAGACTTTATTTCATAGACTCACTTTTTGAAGTTTTCCCCATTAAAGATATTCCTTTCTTCTTCTTCTTGATCTTTTGACCTGGGCATCTAATAGGGGCTCTTGTTCTCCCATGTCTCCCAACTCCTCTGACTTGGACATTACAATCATTGGGGTTTTTACAGTCTATGGTGGTTCCTCAGGTTCCAATTCTCCCTCCCTCTCCCTCTCTGACTCAGCTGTCAAGTATGCTGGCCTAGAGAACCAAGACAGGCCCAGTTCATCTTCGTCAGAATCTGTGACTAATTGACCCAGTCATGGACCACTCACAACACCTATGTCCATGGCCCTACTGGAATGCTCCAGTGGTGGGAGTGCACGGACGCCCACCCTTCATCTTCCTGCACATGCACAGAATCATGGCCTGAAGTGGTCCCAGCCAGAAGCCACTAATGGGAAGAAATCCTCCAGGAAGGAGAGCAGCTCATCGGGGAGATGACGCTCCCCCATCACTCCCATTGCTCCTGTCGCCCGCATGCCAGAGTCTCCCCAACGAGCTGCTCTCCTTCCTGGAGGATTTCTTCCCACTGGTGGCTCCTGGCTGGGACTGACCACCGCCACCACTGCGCCTTGCAGGGCCCATCCCCACAGCCACCGATCGTCCGCATTGGCAGCAGCAGCGGCAGAGGCGTTCCAAGCCCACCAGATGAGCAACATGCTCTCTGGGCCACCGTGGGGGCAGCTGCGGGGCTGGGTCCTGCATGGCTCAGCGGCGGTGGTTAGTCTGGCAGTTCCTGGTCAGGACTGGCTGCCGCCACCGCCACGCCTTACGGGACCCAGCCCCGCAGCTACCGGCCATCCCAATCGGCAACAGCAGCAGAAGCGACCCACGCCCACTGGATGAGTGCCGCGCTCTCAGGGACCTCCTGGGGGCACTGTTGCTGCTGGCCGGGGTGGCGAGATTTGGTCGCTGCACATGTGCACAGCCGGTGGTGATGGAGCTGCGCCCGCACCCCTGCCTATTTATTTATTTATTTATTGGATTTGTATGCCACCCCCTCCGCAGACTCGGGGCGGCTAACAACAATGGTAAAAACAACATGTAACAATCCAATTTAATAAAACAACTAAAAACCCTAATTATAAAAACCAAACATACACACAAACATACCATGCATAACTTGTAATGGCCTAGGGGAAGGAATATCTTAACTCCCCCATGCCTGGGGACAAAGGTGGGTCTTGAGTAGTTTGCGAAAGACAAGGAGGGTGTGGGCCGTTCTAATCTCTGGGGGGATTCCAGAGTGCCGGGGCTGCCACAGAGAAGGCTCTTCCCCTGGGGCCTGCCAAGCAACATTGTTTGGTCGACGGGACCCAGAGAAGGCCAACTCTGTGGGACCTTATCGGCCGCAGGGATTCGTGCGGTAGAAGGCAGTTCCAGATGTATTCTGGCCCAATGCCATGTAGGGCTTTAAAGGTCATTACCAACACTTTGAATTTGCACCAAACCCCATCTCAGCCAGAATAGGAAGTGGGACTGAGTAAAATCGTCACTGAAAACGTCCACTTTATGCAAAATCCTTTTCTCCTCCTCAACACCAGTAATTGAATCTGTGCGGAAGAGAATTATGAGTATCCACGAAGCAGGAAGCAGAGCTAGCTTACTTCGGAAGCTCCCTAGATAGGTATAAAGGAACGTACGAAGAAGCCACTCTATTAGAAGTAGCTCATTAGAAGTGCGAGATAATTAAAATAAACGAGCTTATCTCCTCTAGCTTCAATATTAAATACATGTTTTTGGCTGAAGGAGAAAATGTTGAGTAGCGGGTCTGGCTTGCCATATTTTATGAGTTCCATCCTCCACTCTATTACTCAGCGGCATAAAGACCAAGATCCTCCATTCCTGGCTGTTTCCCGTATTTTGACGATGCTTTTAAATAATATGCCTGTCTTACTTTCCTCCTTCAAATGTAATTGATTGTTTCAGAAAGGCAGGAGATTTAGTTGCCTTTTTCAGAAAAGAACTTTATCTCGTGGTGGTGGGGGAGGACGCATTTCAGGTCAATCTGTAAAACCCATCCGGTCAGAGGAATGATGTTCTTTGTCAGAACGGCTGCAAAATGGATTTACTAGTTTTTTTCCAAGGGTTGGATTAGCGGTTAAAATATGTGGGTCATTTTTAAAATCCTATTTCCCCCCCCCCTGTAATCTTATCTCCTTCTCCCTCCCATTGTGCCAGACTATTAATTTGCCTGATTTATCTCCCTGCTCATAAAACCCTCAAAGAGATAAAGAATGCTGAGTGTAAAATTCTTCAGGAAATATTTCTGTGTTGGCCATGATTAAGGGATTTTCTCCTGAAAGGTTAACAAGAGACAGTCTCCTCTCAAAGTCATAACTGGTCTTTTCTGCTATTCTGCTATTTGGCTCCTTCTCTACTTCTCCTACTTCTCTTCTTCCTCTTCCTCCTCCTCTTCCTCCTCCTCCTTTTCTTCTTCTTCCTCCTCCTCCTCCTCATCTTCTTCTTTGTCTTCTTCTTCTTCTTCTTTGTCTTCCTCTTCTTCTTCTTTTATTCTTCTTCTTCCTCCTCCTCTTTCTTCTTCTTCTTTTCTTCTTTTTCTTCTTCCTCCTCTTCTTCTTCTTTTTCTTCCTCTTTCTTCTTTTTCTTTTCTTCTTCTTCTTCTTCTTCTTCTATTTCTCCTCCTCCTCCTCCTTTCCTTCTCCTCCTCCTCCAGCTGTCAGACAAGGATATTAGGTTATCTGAAAACAGTCTGACCAAAGTTAGATTTACTTATATATATTTTGCCTTATCCACTTCCTCCTTCTCTTCCTTCCCCTTCCTCCCCCTCCTTCCTCCTCTTCCTCCTCTTCTTCCTTCCTCCTCCTTCTCCTCCTCTTCCTTCACCTTCTTCCTCCTCCTGCACTTCCTTCCTCTTCCTCCTCCTCCTCTTACTTCTCCTTCCTCCACTTCTTTCCTCTGCCTCCTCCTCTTAATAAAGCTGTCAGACAAGGATATTGGATTATCTGAAAACAACCTGGCAAAAGTTTGATACTTTTTTTGCCTTTTTCTCCTCCCCTCTCCTTTTCCTCCTCTTCCTCCTCCTCTTCCTTCTCCTCCTCCTTTCTCCCCCTCCTGGCCAAAGTTTTATGTTTTGCCTCCTTCTCTTCCTTCTCCTCCTTAACTGCAATTTCTTTTTTCTCTGTAAACTTCCTTCAGAAAAAGCCAAAAAGTTTACAACGATTCAGCAGAAACACTAAATGCAGCATCCATTAGTGTCAGCTCTAGAATCATATATCTTTGGAAAAAGACAGAATCCCGTTAGAAATAGGATCAGTAGCGAAACATTTCAAGTGTTCTTGATGGATCCCTGCCATAATTTTTCCCCATTTCAGAACCTTTATGAATGTCTTACTGTACTTATTTTTAAAATCTTCATAGTTTCTCCATCACTCCTGCTAATAGCCTGATCAAATAGTGAATGCTTTTAAAGGATATAAAAGCTCATCTGAAAAACAGAAATGGCAAAGTGATTTCTCCCCCCCCCTCTCCGGTTAGCTAGAAACTAACCAGAACTTGAAAACAAACATGCGGAGGTGCAACCTGGAAGGAAAGAAAGAAGGAAAGAAGGAAAGAAGGAAAGAAAGAAGGAAAGAAGGAAAGAAAGAAGAAAGAGGAAGGAATAATAAGGAAGGAAAGAAAGAAAGAAAGGAAGGAAGGAAGGAAGGAAGGAAGGAAAGAAGGAAAGAAAGGAAGGAAGGAAGGAAGAAAGGAAGGAAGGAATAATAGGGAAGGAAGGAAAAAATAAAAGGAAGGAAGGAAGGAAGGAAGGAAGGAAGGGGGTAAAACAAAGAACCAGACTGATGGGGGCAAGAGGCTGACTCTGTAAACCATTTAGAGGGGGCTGCAAAGCATGGTGAAGCGATATATAAGGGCTATTGCTATTGCTATAAGATGGGGAAAAACTCACTTAACAACAGAAATCCTGGGCTCAACTGAGGTCATATGTCAAGGACTATCTGTACATAACTGGCCTAATTTTTCATAGCAGATTGATCTTCGTTTCATAATTTCCTCATGGTCCATTTTAGTCTCAAAGAAACAGGTCAGGAAAGAAGGAAATCATCTCACCAGGCTTTTTCAGGAAGCCCACGAAGCTCTGTGAAATGTCAGAAATAGAGGTTAATTGAGGACTGAGAGCTATAATGCCCAAATAGGATTTTTTGCACTATCAACACTAGAGGCAGGTTAAAAACATACTGCAAAGAGAAAATCTAAAAGAAATTGTTCATGCATTCTGAGAATGAAGTAGCCGAACAAAATATTTCTTTTTCCTTCTCTTTCTCTCTCTTCTTTCTTTTTTTCTTCTTTCTTCCTTTCTTTTTTCCTTTCTTTCTTTCTTTTTTCCTTTCTTTCTTCCTTTCTCCCTTCTTTCTTTCCTTCCTTCCTTCCTTTTTCTTTCTTTCTGTCTTCCTTCTTTCCTTTCTTCTTCTTTCTTTCTTTCT